>NC_142091.1:17323989-17624545 GCF_054644295.1 Miniopterus natalensis
AGAGCCTTACTTCACATAAATCTCAATCTTCAAGAACAATTTCCATTGTTTCTGTTCACTGTTTCCTCATGATGGGACTCGGGTCGTGCACTTTTCCCTAGAGCAGTGATTTTCAACCAGGTGCAGCAGCAGGCACAATGGTGTGTTGCAAGAATTTTTCAAACATGCAAAACCTGAATTTAGTCAGGGGCACTTACCTCTTTTCCCTTAGATTTTCAAATGAAAAAATGATGACAGCCAACACAACAGCAACGGGTGTGAATGGATCTGTATTTTTTGGTCAGATTGGCAAAAAATATGTATTTATTGGTGTGATGCAAAATTTTAGTAATTAGTTTATGTGTGCCCTGAGATGAAAAGGGTTGAAAATCGCTGGTCTAGAGTATGACAGAATTGATACTGTTATTTCCTTTCATCCTTCCATGTGACATACGATGTTGATTTGTCCCTTATTAGTAGCTTTCAGTCACTCAGTGAAGATAGAATCTCTAGATATCTTCATCATAAAGTTACATGTGTTCCCTTTGTAAATAAATATTTTATGATGAAATACTTTGAGGCTACATAAAATCTTGTTTTTCATTCCACTTTCTCCCAATAGTTCAGCATCTATTGACAGTTTTATCTTGTCTAAATTTTTACTATGAAAATTGCTAAATAGTGATTATCTGATTCCACCATTCTTTCTACATTTATTAGTTGGCACTTTACTATAAAAAAAAGCGTTCTCTTCTCTTCTAGTTATTTATTAATTTACTTATTTATGTATTTCCTCATTTATGGATTTCTAATCTAGTCATTATAATATAATCCATTATTGTCATTACATATTTTGTGCTCAAACCGCTTTACATTTCTCTGTTAAGAGCTCTTTTAATCTAAATCGGATGTCATTTTGTCATGTGCCCACATTTCTAAGTGCTTTATTACTGTTGATACAATAAGATGCTCTGGGTTCATCTTGTACATTTCCTGCCCCAGGCTTGGCTAAACCTTTTTCAAGAGGCTCTGGAATATTTTACTGAGGTATATAATTAAAAACCAAGATCGATGCTCTAGGTATGCTCATGGCTGCTGATGTGTTGCTTTTCAGAGCCATTTACAATGTATAGAACTAGAATAACCCTCTCCCCCAACACACATTTACTCTATAAACATTTATCTTTTTGTCAGATTTATTGAAATTATACTAATAACACAAATTCTTATGCAACCGTACAGTGTTCATTCTAGATTTACCTCTTTACACATTTGTAATACACTTTCCCAAGTGTAAGATGCCTGCATCCCGTTGTACTCAATACAATTTTGTATTTGCTTAACTGCCCTCTGCATAACCACAAGACAATTGATAGATTTTGTGGGACCCCAGAAAAATATTTTTGTGACCTTCTGTTGTTATAAATAATATGATTTAAATTATTTAGAATATTCATGGGTTCATTTAAGGTATGGAGACATATAAAACATTTAGAAAAATAGGTAGAGGCACATATATTTGTTTATTGTTAAATCAATGCATGCAGATAGTCTTCACATCATCTAGGCACAATCTCTTCCCATTCAGATTCAAGAACTAGCTTTTCTTGTTATTTATTATGAAATGCACCATTCCTGATTAATTTCCTATCTCCCAGGAAAAAGGAGCAACCTGGTTATTATTTACAATGCCATGGATCTTCTGAATCTGTTCGTATTAAAACAATATAGATGATCTTATTTCTGCAGTAACACCTATCTATAGCTGATTTCATAATTTCTCATGACATTGCATCATCCATCCTGCAGCTCATACTGGTTTCCACTGACTCAGAGTTTGTTACCATGTATCATTGACAGTAACCATAAATACAAGTCTTACCCAGAGTGTGGAAGGGAAATATGGTGATTCATTCTGTGCTCGTGAAATTTACCATACAGAATTTTCTAGTAAAAATCCAGAACAACATATTTTCTAATGCTACCTTTTCTTGAACTGTGTGGATTGTAATCACTGCAATCCTAGAATAAAATCACTTTCAATGCTGACCATATTCCTTGCCTTCCTGCTTTCCAAATAATGCCACCAGTAGGGAAGGTTGGTCAGAAGTCCTGGAGAGAGAAAAAAGAATGGTCCCATTTGGACAAGGAAAGTCTATCTCTCACCTGATATGTCTTAAGACCAACCAGGAGAAGCATGACATCACAGTATTTAGAGGTAAGAGAGCACATAGATTGGAAAGACTTGTTGATGGTCCTGAGTACTCTTGGAGGAGATAGGCTGAGAGTCTCCTGGAGGAAGGACTAACATCTGATGGGAAACCTGTGAAGAGATACCAGTGGCAGTGGTGGACTCTCCACAGCCCTTAGGTGCTGTAGATCAGAGACAGCATCGCAATCAGAGGGTAGAAGGGCAAGAGTCAGTGTACTGGCTACACATTTTAGCTCAAACCAGTGAACCATCAGTCACCCTTAGCTCTCCTTGGTTCAAAGAGTAAAATTCATCATGTTATTATCCTTCTCAGGCATGAATCTCTCCTAATCCAGTGAAATAACTATGGCCCCCATAGGAGTGACCCTATAACCAACTGCTTTCTTGAAACCATGGAGAAGCTATGGGGTCCAGAGATAACCCCATAGGCATGAATCCTTGAGCCTTGGGGCATCTGGTTTATCCCATGTGGGTTGGGGAAGAATAGAAAGTTAGAGAATGTCCTAAAGAGAGAAACAGGGACAGGCCTTCATGTTTCCTGGTCTAGGCTTGGGGCATCACTACTGAATGACACTGCAAAGAAAGACCCTCAAGAGAGCCAGGCCCCTGAGCTGCATACTCCAGGAAAACACCCTGCATGTCCAGGTCAAAGACATTCTGTGTAGCCTGACCTGACCACTCCAGGTCACTGCCTGTCTGGATGTCCTCCTGGTCCAGGATTAGCCTCCAATAGGCTACTTTTCTTCCCATAACACCCTCCCTGTGTAAGTTCCAATTGCCTGTGAGCTGCCCTTCTGTCTCTGTAATTTTTAGTTATTTAAAACTTACAATATCTAGGTAATTTTCAAATTTTGTAATATAAACACTTATATATGAATATCAGTTTACACAGATCTTGCAATCATCATTCATTATTTTCTTAAGGCATTTCCTTGGAAGTGACTTTGTTAAGTTAATATGAATTGTAAAGACTCAGGTAGATATTAAAGAGGGCTTACATGAGAGTTATAAGGTTTAATTTAAAAAAGAACATTAACAACATTTTTACATTCAGTGTATACATTTTTAAAAATTTTCCACTATTTGTTATTAAAGAAAAAATATCCCCCCATTTTTTTAACTTAATTGTTTTTATCTGGCTTATTAATTTTATTTTACTATTGTTATTTTTAATTCTCACCCAAAGAGTGAGGATATTTTTCCATTGATTTTTAGAGAGAGTGGAAGGGAAGGGCTAGGGGAAGAGAGAGAGGAGAGTGAGAGTGAAACATCAATGTGAGAGAGAGAGACATCGATTGGTGGCCTCCCTCACACACCCTGACCTGGGGCAAGGATTGAACCTGTAACCCAGGTACCTGCCCTTGCCTGGGAATCAAACCCGAGACCCTCCAGTGTTGGGGCTGATGCTCTAACCACTGACCCAGGACTGGCTTGTTCATTTTTTATGAGGTTGTATTTCTGCCTGATATTTTTCAGAAATGTTAGGGGTACTTGTGAGATACCAAATTCCACCAAAATAGAAAAGCGAATGTCACCTAGGCTATTAAACCTTGTGTCAAAATGAGCTTGCACCCAGTTCTTGGGGAGTCTTATGAGAGTTTGAAAATCACAGATGGTGATATTTATAACAATCTCAAAATTATATAGAAACATTTTTCTCAATAAAAATTATTTGGAGAAAACAAAATAGCTTAGAATCCAGCATAAATCATTGGTAGAGTAAATATTTAAAGACAAAATATATCTATATGCACATATTACGTGTAGGAAAAATGAGCGTATCAGGTTGAAATGTGTTTTAAAACCTGAAATTCCAATCTTATCCTTTCAGTTACACATGCTATAATAAAATCTGCACCTTTTATAAAAATTTGATTGATTTGCGATTCTTTTATTTATCAAAACTGAGTTGTTTAACTGTAGGACTTTGAATGGTTTATTACCTACTTTTATGAGTAATAAATAAAACAAAAATATCTTACATTATGCTTTTTTATTACTAGTCAAAATTTATCAAATGCTTTTTATTCATTTTTTTTTTGTCCATTACTATCTGAGATTTTTTCCCTAGTCTTATCCCACTTCATATGGTGCAAATCATATTTCTATTATTCATTAGATTGTATTCTTCTAAAGTTGAAATCTATTTTACTTCTTGGCTTTAGTTTATATTTTTCCAGCTTCTATTTAGAAATAATGAGCATCACTTTGTTGTTGAATATCATTTCTTTTCAATGGTTAATTGTATTCCGTGGGTTTTTTCTAAGCTGAGGTTAACATTAAACTTTTGACATGACAGATCATTAAAATTAGTTCAGTCCTTTTCTTAACTTACACTTATGACTTATTGCTCAATTTTATTTTTCCCTATTAATGTTAGTTAAAATCTCAAAGGAAAGCATCATTTTATAAGTCACACAGAAATAGAAACATGTAAACCAAACGGACACACTTTTGTGCTTATAAATTGCTTAGTCAGTAGACTTTGGGTCATTATTATTCTGGGATGTTTTAAAAGTTTGTTGCTATCACTTGGGATGTTTAAAAATTTTGTTGCACCCAGCTGGTGTGGCACAGTGGTTGAGAATCAAATTATGAACCAGGAGATGGTGGCTCAATTCCGGTGAGGGCACATGCCCGGGTTGCGGGCTCGATCCCCGGTGAAGAGTGTGCAGCCGATCAATGACTCTCTCATCACTGATGTTTCTGTCTCTGTCTCTCTTCCTCTCTCTGAAATCTACAGCTATATTTAAAAAAAAAAATGTTGCTATTATTCGTGGCTGATATGTTTTGCCACTTTACATTCAGTAAAAAAAATTAAAAACATCTGTACATAAAATATAAAGGTAGCCCAGCAGGGCGTGGCTCAGCGGTTGAGCATCGACCTAGGATGCAGGAGATTGTGGTTCAATTCCTGGCCAGGGCACATGCCCGGGTTGTGGGCTTGATCCCCTGACTGTGGTTTAAGCCCTTCCTCTCTCTGAAGTCAATAAATTTCCCTTCCTGTCTCTGAAATCAATAAGGATAAAAAAAATATATATAAAGATAGATTTCTTACTTTCAGACCACGGCCAATCGTGTTAATTGTGAACACCTTCCAATTATTAAAACCTAGAAATGCTAGACAAAATTAAAAGGGGGTTGGTCAGGATGAACACTCAGTTAACCTAGCAATAAAGTAAAATTCCCAGGTGTCTAAAGAGGGACATTTTAGTACTGTAAATGCCGCACGTAATGAGGGAGAGTGTATGTCCAAAAAAACAGAAAAAGATTTTAAAGACTAAAAGTGTAAATCATTTTACACGCGCACACACACACACACACACACACACACACACACACACACACAAGTTAAGGTATGCAGACAAGCAAGGTAGGAAGTATGAACTTAGACCACTGAATAAAGGCTGGAAACTCTAAGTTCCAATTAAACTTACCAATTCAGGAAGTAAAGAAGAAATTTATATATTTTTTCATTATGCCCTGAGTAGAGAATATATTCTTGAGAACTGGCATACAAACAATTTCTCATGTCCTGGTGAGTGTTTAGAATTTGATCAACTTAAAAGGAGTAGGAAGAATGAAGCCGATGAGACTGGGTGGTAGGAGCACAGCACCTTCCATGGGGTGGGAGACCACACCAAGCTCCATCTGGACAAAATCCAGGAAATATTCACAGATATCTCTGAATATACAGCGAAGAGTCTCCATTACCAAACTTGTTTTGTAGAAAGAGCAACAAGGATCAGGTTTGGAAAATAGTGGACCTTGGTTAATGCTTTTAAACCTTGTCTTAAATTCCTGTTACAAGGCTTCTGCTTCTGACCAACATGGAGTAAAAACCAAAAACAAAACAGCAATTGCTGCCTTCTCCTGGTAGCAATCGAAGACACACAAAATACATTAAGTGATGGCTTCCCAAACGCTCGCACCAGGTGATGAAGGACATGATTCTTGAGATATGGCAAATAGCTGAGGTTAGATCTTTGCTTGCCTGGCTTACTGCACTAAGTTTCCAGGCTGCGGTGCAAGGAGGAAGAATCCCAGCCATGGTTAGTGAACTCCCTGAGGGGAAGACCTAGAGCTGAGAGTCCAGGGAGGTGAAGGCTGCTGGAGTTTATTGGGCAAAACACCAGAGAGGGAGAGCTTCACGGGGGAGAGCCCCAGAGATCTGCAGAGGATATCCCATACGGAAATGCATTGATTACGTCTATCAGTGATAGACAATGTCTATGAGGGAAACTACCTGAGGCTGGGAAAATAAACACCCGAAAGGATTAGAGAGAGGAGTGCCTGGCAGCCCCTGCGCCTGGAATACTGCCCATTTCCTTTGGCCACACTGGAAAGCTGTGATTCACAGGGCCTCACACAGGCACACAGAAGGATCTTTTCCGAGCACTGAGGGATAATTAGCCTTGATCGAGCACCGGCTCTGGTCCCCCTCTACAATCTTAAAAATAAAGCCTGCTAAAATCAAATTATTTGTAAGTTATTTAATTATATTATAGAATAAAGCTCAAAGATATGTACATCAGAGTAGAATATGTGTGTGTGTGTGTGTGTATTTATGTAATATGAAAGGCTGTTGAGTTTGCCTCTGCATTCCTTCCAGCTGGCACTGGCACCAGGCACCTAGATGGTAATCAATTAACATGACTTTTTATTTTTCCTGAGCATGGGTTTTAAAGTGAGCAACACCTGGGTTATCAAATAAAAATACTAGCTGTTTCATTTAGAGTAATTTCTTAATCTAGAAAATGAAGATTGAGGTGTTTCAGTGATTAAATAGCTAACACTAATTGATAAGCTAGTGCCTAACAGTACCTAAAATTATAACTGCGCAGTGCAAATTCAGTAAAAAATTTAACAAATTCCCAAGTTTCTGCCTTCATTTTATAAATACCACAGGTTAAAGTCACAAACAACAGATTCTAATATATTTTTCTAAAGATGATATATTAGAAAAAGATACAGAAAATTTTCATCACTAGTATAACCAGGTGTAAAACATAAAAGTGATTATTTATGGTGTTCATTCTACCTACATGATTAAAAACTGTATCAGGAATATGCCTTCGAACTCCTGCAGTGGATTATTTAATTCACCCATGAGGCTAGTTCCCTACAGAAACAGCTACAGACAACGATTATAATGCAGAACTTAACACGTCCCAAATGTGTTCTCTTGACCTCCAAATAATGTCCCTAATGACAGTCTAGCTGTTTATTACTGATCTTAAAAGTTAAAGCTCAAATTGTATCAGTTTGCTTCATAGATAAATTGGTAACAGGCAAATCTGGGAAATATTGAGAATGACTTGTCAAATCTTATTATGTTTTACGAATAAGAACATGTCTTGGTGTTCCTTGTACTTTTGGGTTTCTAGTTATAATAAAACTACGGTTGCCTTTTTCCAATAACAAGTGTAAGTCAACGTCTAACGGTGAAGGACTATATTCAGAGATCAGTTTCAGAGGCGCTGTGATAATGTGATTATTCTGCCTATGCCTTAATAATGCATTAAAGGACAAAACATGAAGAAACCTGGAGCAACTGGGAATCAGGAGCGTAAGGCCGAATGTTGGCTTTCACCTAAGAACAGTGGGGCCTTCTATAAATGACTTCACTTTGGTGGGTCTCAATTTCCTTGCCTGTAAAATAATGTTTGAGCCAGACAATGTATAAAGTCCTTTTCAGCTGTTAACATGCTATGAATATTGTAACCAAATTACCAAAGAGTTCATATTCATTGATTTTTAAATTTTTTTTAGGTTCTGAAAGTATTAGAGAGGTAAAATTTGTTCATATTGTTAATGTAAAATAAAGAACATTTAAATTAGATCAGTACATTTATTAGATATCAAATAACCTGGAAGGGTTCCACCTACTAGAATCTCAGGAGAGCTTGAAAGCTTCGTGGGCCTGCTGCTGTTCGACTTAAGCTAAATTATCAGACCTTCCCTGGGAGGATTGCAGGAAGAGTGCCAATCGATCTGGGATAAAATGAGACCATGACCTGGGTGTTTCCGGATTTATTCCAGGTTTTAATCTAACCAATTTTCTCCTTTGAATGACAGTATTTTTGTGCTGTGAACTTGATAATCTGAGTATTTGGCCAGATTGTTTATTACTTGGTACACTGAGTTGGGGGAGAAATGGGGTTAATCAAGGACAAGTGTTTGAAGGAGATAGGTGTTGAACTACTTAATGGAACGGAAAGATAGCACAGAGGCGAACTGGGCCGCATCGGCCAAAGGCTGCTCTGCACGAGAAAGGGTTTGTAAGAGAAGTGGGGTAAGGGGGAAGGTGAAGAGAGGGTGAGAAAGAAGGGAGAATGGGTTTCAGCACTTTGAAGGTAACATTCAGAAGTTGATATTTTACCTGAGGGCAAAGGAGACTCACTGAAATAGACAGATGACAGCTTCAAGGGTTTGGTATAAAAATGATCTAGCAGTGGTGTGTTACAAATCTAGAGAGAGAAGACACCAAAATCAAGAAGGACAAGAAAGAGTGCATTATGTCTTAGATGACTAGAACACTAAAAATTAATAATACTAATTGTAAGTTAGAAAGGAAAAAAAAATAGAGAAATTGAAACTGTCATAGAGAAAAGATGATTATGCCCTGTCCCGGTAGCTCAGTCAGAGCATTGTTCCTATAGACAAGGTTGCAGGTTCCATCCCTGATCAGGGCACATACAAGAATCAGCCAAGGAATGCTTGAGTAAGTGGAACAGCAAATCAATGTCTCTCTCTCTCTCCTTTTCCCTTCCTCTCTCTGTCTAAAATCAATAAATAAAAATTTTAAAAAGAGGTGATTATTAGATTCTACAAAAGGAAAGTGTAGAGAGAATTGCCACACTTTGGAATTTGAATAATGTTCAGAGATTATCCCTTAGTTAATGAGAAAACTAAAACATAGAGAAGCTATTAGAAATACTGTTATTTAACCAGTTATTCACAGAGCTATAAATAGTACAATTCTTCTGACACCAAGTTTAATTTTATTTTTATTATGTCATTACCTACTTTCTTGGAAATTTAATATTACTAAAGCATTTGGATATATAAAGGGAAGGAATATATCATCATGGTGTTTTCTAAATTGTTGTAAAAATAGACAATTTGAAAAACAATTGGGTGCACAACATTTATTTTCCCCCCCAAATAAACTTGAGGAAGGCAGGAAAAATTCCACATATTATTAATTTATGTATTAATATATGCTTATAATGTATTATGCTAGGAGCTGGGTTTATAACTATGAGAAAGACTGTTTCTGGTCTCAAAGCATTCATGGTGTTGATAAATGTGAAAATAAATGTTAACACAGGGTCATAAACTCCATGACAGCATTGTGCACAGAAATTTATCCACCCAGAGAAAGGTAAACTAACACAGTTTGTTTAGTCAGAGAAGACTTTCTGGAGGAGAAATATTTGAAAATGAAGGGCAGGAGTGATCGAGCCCCAGAGAGAGGGGAGAAAGAAGTTTACCAGGATAAAGAGAGCGTTGGGATGAACATGTCTCCCTGAGGTAAATTACAAGAAGGGATGGGTGGGAATGGAGGTTGGAGAAAAAAGGGCAAAGATCAGATCATGAAGAACTTCATATGCAATACTACTGAGTTTGTAACTCATACTGCTGGGTGCCACCAAAGGACGCTAAGTAAGGTAGTAATGATCAGGTTTGTGTTTTAAGGTGCTACCTCTGGTAATAATGTAGAGAGCTGCTGGGAATCTGCGAGGCCAGATAGGAAGCAGTTTCCGAACTCTACAAGAAAATAGGGGAGCTTTAACTAGGGAGCTGTAGGAACTAGAGACAGGAGAAGCTCAAGACAAGAAAGTTACAAGGCTTGCTACCAAGTGAATGCTTGTGGAGTGGGGGAGCGCGGAGGAGCTCAGAGACGCAACATGCCTCCAGCAGTAAGGCCATCTGGGAAATGTCGCACTCTGTATGACTTTCTGTGACTGTTCAACTCTCTGTCGCCTCAGGTTTGGCTGACTATCCAGAAAGCCGGAATACCATCCAAAGACAAACAGCAGGCCTCAGGAAGGAGGTTAAGGAATATAGGAAGTGTGGATAACTGCCTGACGTTGTCTGTTAACTTAGAAATGCATTGTTCTTTCTGGTGGTCTGCATGGCTACCCACCAAATGCTTTTACTACTAACACTCTAGAGAAAAGACACTCTGTCCGGGGGGCTGTGGATTTCTTCCTGGCTGCCACCACTGGGGGGGCAGCTGGTTTGCCCGTGTATGTTAAGTGTCTCCTCTTAAAGCTCTTATAAAGTTGAATAAGGCTAACTGTCAGATATTCAAAACTGATCCTGAATTTAGGCTTTTGGGACTTTTCTCCAACAGGGAGGTAGAGGCTATGTGTCTCCAAGAGTCCTGACTTGGGAGGGGCAGTGATATTAGAGAGAGAGTGTCTGGTCAACAGTGGTCAGAAAGGCGATTTAGCAGAAAGGGAAGGAAAGGAATTAATACTAAGAGAATACGTAATCTATGTGAGGTATTGTGCTAGACAATTTATAAGGGTTATCCTTTTCAATAGTGATGATTAACCAGGGCTCAGGAAAAAGCTATTTTTTTTTGGAAGCAGTTATAGGATTTGAACTGGTACACTTATGATTCAGAAAAGTATGCTTCTTCCACTTTATACTTCTTAGTGAATCTCAAAGGGGGCTGCATTTGAGGCCAGGTAATGTGACCTTTGAGTATCTTATAGAAAATCTTTTATTCAATATGAAAGTCTCTGCTTCTTACTGGCACAAAAGTATAAAGAAGAAAATAAAAATACACACAAGCCTCATAACAATGATTATTATGAACAAGTGGGTGTAGTTTCTTGATATTTTTATTTTGTAATGTTCAATATCTTAATTTTGTCATGTAACTTTATAGCATGACCAACTTGAACTGTCTGGAATTCTTATTTTAATTTTAATGAGTATTTCATTGTGCAGAAATATCATATTATGATGCCAGAATTGGATATTTATGTTGATTTCAATTTTTGGTAATTTAATAGTATTGTGATGAGCTCCTTGTCAGCCTCCCACAATTTTATGTTTGACTCTCTGAATATTTTCTACAGCTTAATTCCAAAAGTAGAAATATTGGGTCAAAGAGAATGAGCACTTTTACAACCCTGTAAATACCTACCCATGGAGAAAAATAGGAATAGAAATAGTTATATTATTCCACATCATCTACCAAATTTATATTCTTATCAGCCATATGCAGAGTGTTCATTTTCTCTAATTCTTACAAAACAGGGTATTTAATTATTATTTTTTGCCAATTTGATGGGCAAAAATACAACCTCATTCTGACTATGATGAACTTGTTTTGATTACTAGTGAGGCAGAATGTTTTATAATTTAATTGTCTATTTGCATTCTTTTATGTATTAACTATTCATGAACATTAAAATTCTTCTTTTGAGTATTTATACATTTTGAATGATATGAAAGGAGACTTTGGTGATGTTTACAATATATTTTGCACATTAACTAATACACATACTAAGTTACACATACATTACCGGGTTTCACTTGCCTGCAAGTTTTATTTATGTTTTTACAAAATATATATATGCTGCCAAGTTGGTCAGTATTTTACATTGTTTTATTTTCCATTACAACTACTTTATCTTCCATTGTTGTGTTCTTAAAATAGTTCTTTCAAACCCAGAGATTAGAAATTTATTCATATATTTAAAGCTATTTTATGACTTTTTTATTTTGGATAATTTCACTATTTGATATGCCTGTTTTTATTGTAAATTTACAATATGGCTTAGTAGTTGAAAGGGCAAACAATTCTTACTGATCATTTTAGAATAATGTTTCTGGCCATTCTAAGATTTTTCAATTAAAAAAGAGAAAAAGAAAGAGAGAAAGAAGAAACCCAGGGATAAATTATGAACATGTGTTGAACCTATAAATTAAGTCAGGAAGAACTGTCATTTAAATATATTTAGTCTTCCTGGCCTGGACTTTTTAAGTCTTTTTTAAATTTTCCTCAGTAATGGTTTAAAGGGATTTAGTTTTTCATAGAGATCTTTAGTTTTTGGTTGCAATTTCTATATATTTTATATGTGTTAGTATTATTGTCCCAATCATTGCCCTCTACTTTTAAGTAGGAAGTATTTTATTATCCAATATAATTGTATATGGTAAAATATATTTTCAGAAAATAGTGGAATTTAGTTCTTTGTCAAATTGTCCTTTTTGGATCTTGGAAATCAATCTTTTCCCTTCTCTGTTAAATCAGACAGACAACCATTGTTAGGATAGGAACACATTTGGATTGTAGACTTTTTTCTTGTTTAAATGTAAATAATATGCAGATCCCAACAATACAGCAGGGTCTATACCTCCATGCCTTTCTTGCAAGGAAGCCTCAAATAATAACAAATAAGTGCTTCGCTGGCCAGCCTTAGACAGGAGGCAGCAGTTAACGGCTCACCCAGCTTCAGTCAGGTTTGAAGCGACGGCTTAAGGAAGACTTCATAACCAAGTGGGAGCCATAGGCTTCCCAAGAACTTCATTTGTCTTTTTAGCAATTAAAATTTATCTTGCTCTGTTGTAATCATTCTCCGACCCTCGTAAGGCTTACTTTGCTGAGGATAAACAGGGCCAATCTGCCCTTCTCTGTAACTTTGGACTGTACCCGCCGGCTAACAGGACTCTTGTTTCAGGAACGAAGCCAGGACAGGCTGTCGGAGCACATTTGACCTGGAGTGCTGGATTAGCGTAGTATCTAAAAATTAGAACTTTGTAGCCTGAGTAGTCGCTGAATTCTAACTGAGAGTGTACTCCCTAGAATTTCATAAGTGAATGAAAAAAGTTCTCCATATAGATAATAAAATAGAAAATATACTGCTCAGAAAGCAATAGGATACGTTTTATAATCTACTCGCAATTCATAGAGATTAAGATTTCCAGATATTTTTAAGACAGAAGTTTTAGATAGTATACATGTGGCATTGCCTTACTTTTAAAACTTTATGGTTTTGTATAAATTCCGATAAATCTTATTTTCTCCTTGTTGACTTCTAAATCTTTCTGTTTTTACGCTCCACTTGGGTGTTTTCCCTGAGTTTAGTTAAAGACCCTATCAGACAATAGGTACCATATCAATATTGCCACCTACAGGTGGAGGTATTTTGCTTTAGCTTTACCTCAGTCTAAATAAATAGGATAAAATAATACTCTATGTAGAAAAACTACATTTGGCCTCCATCTCCAAATTTACTTAAATCGATGTAGTCATCATTTATGATTTATGATAACATACAATATTACTATATTATTAATTTTGTGGAACTACTACTATTCGCTTTATATATCAACGTTTCTCAACTTAGGTGTCCATGAACTTCTTTTAATAGCAAGGATTCTTTGTATTTAAAAAGAAAATTCAAAAAGTATCCCATGATGGGCCAGAGTTGGCGGTGATTCGGATTTTAATGAGGGAGAAGCTTGGGTGAAGGAGAAACTGGAGACATAATTAGGCTTTGCAATGGGAGTTTCTTTCTCAGAAAAGCCACATCTGTGATATATCAAAGGTTTAAATGTAAGATATTCCATATCCACAAGTTGTCACTTCAGCTCTAAAGAGGTAAAATTAATATTTCTGTCAGGAAGCAGCCAGATCAGGGATTTAGGCAATAAATTAATTTAAACTGGTAGAAATATTTTTTCATTGATCTCAGTACTAATTTAAGATCTAAAATACCTGTGGATTTGAATAAACATTCTCCAAAAAATAAATGTGGGTAAATATTTTTAAACCTGTAACATGTTCCTATTACATAGGTAATTTCTATGAAGTTCTAATTTAACGTGTATCTCCTCACTGGTTTTACGTTTATTTTGTTTCCTCAAAAATTGTTGATACAGAAAAAATTTTATGGTACGTTTATTCTGAACAAAATGTGTATTATGCAATCTCACTGCTAAATAGTGACTAAGAAAATTAAGTGCTTTAAATAGATAATACTCTATCAAATTTCATGAAAAACGTAAGATAGTAATTATTGCTCTATCTAAAAGTAGTTTCTTTCATTAGAAAACAGACCCGACTTAGGAGTTTTGGACAAGGGACAGGAACTCTCATAGTCGATGTTCTAACAGTGTCTCCTGTCAGAGTCATGAGCCATAGATCTCATGGGTGTTTGACTTGATCCAGTCCTTCAGTTTTACACCTTCTCAGAGGTTCCTGGGATTCCGCCTCTTTGGAATCTCTTTCTCTCTCTCAAAAACAAAAGTTTTTACTATTTTCTGACAGCCCTCTATCACGCACAAGGCAAGCAGGCAACCGGGCTTTCTGAGACCTGGATAAAACTCATTTTGAATTTTTCCAAGTTTTAAAATTGAAAACTCTAACATATAACCAGATTGTATAGTTAGACAAAAAGAAGAAAGAGTCTAGTAAAAGTTTATGTTTATTAAGTTAACTTTTAGGGTGCTGATAATGATTTGGTGCAACAACTTCACATGAATAATATATAAATGCATAGTAAACCATTTGTGTGTATTGGCTTGCATTTTAAATGTAACCACTTCAAAGTATTATTATTACTACATATTGCAAGGTTTCCACTGTATAACTAATACTAATATATAAGTATCAGAAAATTTTTTTGTATGCTAGGCAATGTACGAGGCACTTTGCCTCTGTTGTTTCCTTCAGTGCTTACAACAAACATGTCAGATAGGGTTACAGCGTCCGTTTTACCTTGAGGAAGGAAGTTGAAGCTCAGAGACTGTCCACACTGTCACACTGTTGTCATGTCGCAGAGCAAGGTGAACAACAAGGTTGGCCTGGATTCAAATTCCGTGGTCTTTCTTCCATACTGTAACGCAGTTGGTAAGATTTATTGCTGCCCTCTGCAAAGCTCTGTTTTCTCCCATTTTACCCACTGAAAAAATATTAATTGCCTCCACGGTCCCCAGCACTGTTCTGGATGCTAAAGGCAAACGGCACAGATGAACAAAGCAGGTACATTCCCTGATCTCATGGAGGGTTCAGATGAATGAGAATACGTGATACCCAAATTATCACATGAATAAATATACAATTATAATATGCGTTAGGTATTATTAAGGAAAAATAAGGCCTATGATTAAAACGTAACAAATAGGCTTTGGTTAAATTTTGGAACTGATACTCTCAAGGGAAGTCTTTATGGAGGAACTAACATCAAAGATATGTCCCACTAGAGGAAATGCTGGGAAGAGCATTTTGGGCATGAGGATCAGCATGTTAGCAGCTCTGCCCTGAGGTCGTAGCTGGACCTGAATCAGCAACAGGATAGCAGAAGCTATGCAATGTAGAATCGTGTGGTTTTAAGAACTATAACTCCTATCTCTCTTCAGGTGTTCACTGAAATTCTATCTGTCCTTCTAGGCCCTGATAAAGTTTATCCTACTCCATTAAACATGTATGCCCCCCCATGCCTATGCTGATCTCTTCTTTCTTTGATTACTTGTGCATATATCATCATGTTCTATCAGCCAAAATATTCACATGTGTGAAACTATAGCTCCTTGAGATCAGAAACAAGGTCATATAATCATCATCATGTAGAAAAGATGAGTAAATACCCTCTGAATTAAAATATAAACTTGAATTTTGGGATAGGCCCTCTCATGATGGGCAAGTTAGATACAATTAATAGTTATACACCAGAGATGATTTATATGAAATCAGTGGCTGGCTTCATTAGCATATCTGAATGCCTGAAGTGATAATAGGTGGAATAAATAACATTGGGATGCCAAATAAATGTAAAATATTACATTAGGAACAAAACTAAAGATACGTTATTATGAGATTTTGAGAATTATCCAACAGCTCAGCATTATATTCTTTTGAAGTTAATGTGTAAATATGACATGATTCAATAAAATCAAATTCATGCTGCAAAGTTCTAGGAATACATAGAATTTTACATCTTCCTTTATATTTGGATAATTCTCAAAGGAGCAAAGACACAAACCTGTGACTTGTGCCAAACCTAGAAGGTTTATCTTCACAAAAATGAGTTCTGATACTGACAGCAGACCATGGTCATCGAAGCTTTCCATGAATAGGGAAACCATAGAAGATAAACCTGTTGGACCCTTTTGTTTCTGTGTCAAAGTTCATTAGATGACAGGTCGGATGACAAAGAAAAAGTCTCCCAAATTGGGGTTTATAATGAAACTGTCGACGGAAATTTCAGTAGATTTTTCCCCCCTACAAATTATTCCAGCTACTTCATATTTCTTAGTTCCCTTGACAACCAACTCACTGGTGACAATTTGAAAATAACTTCTTGTCTTTTCTCTCCTATGTAAGAATCCTGAACAAGAACTTCCCTTTAGCTCTTTTCTAAGTAAGCAGGCTTCTTATGACGGCTACAGGTTTATAAAAGCTTCTATTTGATCATTTTAAAATTGCACTTACTGGCAATTAATGCAGTCACTATAATTCTGAGCTATGATATATTTTGGTTTATTTTATAAGTGTAGTATAAAATATTATAATGAAAGGCAAAATCTGTGATCGATCAGAAGATTCTATCAAATTAGATGTAATAATTTGACACTCTATTGTTCCTCTCCCAAAATAATACTGCCATGTAACTCCAGGTGAATCACTAAGAATAGAGATGCTGTTGGGTTGTAACCAACATTAATGCAATACTTAACCCGCTGAAATCCATTGTCATAGTTGCTTCTGACTTATTGACTCTCTATGGTGAGACCTAATAAATGCTTCTTACTTTCAGTGTGCGAGTGACTCAGGGTTTCCCCTCCTCCTCATGCTCCCTGTATAAGTGATTAACCTGAAGTTACCATCTCTTTGCATTCTCTCCTCAGTTCCCTCCTCCCCATTACTGAGCAGGTGCCTCATTTTCTCAAAGAACCTGATAAATGATTGATAAGCAACTATGACACAGAGTGATAAGTCTAAGAGTGTGATGGGCCAAGTAGGGAGGTATTTGGAAAATATGTCTTTTTTTGGAAAACTGTTTATTCATTTTATTTTATTTTTTAATTTTATTTTAGCTTTATTTTTTCCATCACCATTTATCTCCTCTTTACTCTCTTTCACTCTCCTCCTACAAGTGTGGAAACCCAAATTCTACTACATAGGTCATTCTCTTTATTCACACATATTATTGGTTCCACTGAGAGATTAACAGTAAACATCTTTGAAATAACTTAACAATCTCCCTCTGTCATATCTTCTAAATAAGACATTTTGACAAATCTTTCTTTGTTGATGATTTCTATAATACTCATTGAGAGGACATCACTGCCACTTGAAAAATAAACGAGTCTAAAGCCCATTAGAAGCTACCCTTTAATGTGGCAGGAATGGTCCCTAAGGAGTGCATTCTAGATTATATACAGTTGATTTGAATTTCTGTGAAGATCACTTGAGTGATCCATGGATTAGAATCCATGGATTCTTCTACTAGCTCAGATCCTTTGTCAAAATATGTGCCAGTTAATGTCCAAGGTGCTGGGATAGAGAAGAATGAATACATACCAGTCCTGCCCTGGGGGAATTTTCAGTCTAGTAAAGGGAACTGATGTATAAACAGATACTTTTATCATAATGTGAAAAATGTGCTGACTGGGAACAGTTTCGGGTGCAATGGCAGTTTAGGATGGGGAAAAGTAGCAATGTTTTTCTTTTGCAATTACCTGGAGGCACTTTAAAATTACCCTGAACTCTATGGACAAGAAAAGTCCTATAGAATCCAAGGTATTATTAAGTATCATCTCAATCATGTAGATCTTCTTCTGGTTTGTGTGATAGGTAAGGCCCATGATACAGGTTCTTCAAAGTATGCAACAGTTAGCCTCATTTTCTACACTTGTTATAGAGAGCCTTTGGAGTTGAAAGACATGATTTAAAAAATGTTCTTGTTTTTGATCCTGTCAGTTTTGGGTTACAGGAAATGGTATATTCCTAACTTTTGCAAAAATTTTTAAAAAGAGAGAAAAGCACTCTGGATTTAGAAGTACAAATTGGTAGTTATACAATAGTCATAGGGATGTTAAGTACAGCATAGGGAATAAAGTCAATAATGTTCTAGTAACTATGTGTGGTATCAGATGTGTATAAGATTTATAGGGATGATCACTTAGTAAGTTATATAATGTCTAATCACTGGGTGTACACCTGAAACTAATATAATTTTGTATGCCAACTTTAATTGAAAAATGATTTAAAAATTAAAAAAATTAAAGTTAGATGCATTATTTAACTATTAGAAGTGATTTTATAACAAGCATCATGTCAAAAAAGCTGAAAAGTGCTTAAAATTCCTCTTCCTCAGGTTCTATAACCCATCACCTCTTCACAAGCCAGCCTTTCTCAAATCCTAGCCTCTGCTGTGCTTATGATGATTAAAGCCTTATTTCACACCATGTTTTAATGATAAAATATCTTTCTGGTCTTTTAAGTTCTTAGTTACAAGATGCATTAAATTCGGTACTCATCCCCACCTGGCTTACTTTATTGTTTCTGGTATTATCAAATCCCTATCAAACTTGATTAAATGGGTATTACCTTCACTCAACAAACGTTTATTGAACACCGTCTATGCACAGGGCCGTGTACCAATCACTGTAGGTAAAACGTGACTTCTGCCAGCATAAAACTATGACTGACTGGGGGGTAGAAACAAGTATATTCATGCTTACAGGACAGTGGCAGGTACTATGGGAGAGAAAGATAAACCATGCAACGAGGGCAGAGAAAAGTACTTTTAAATTAGACTGAAATAGCTGGGAACACTTAGAAGAAGGGATGCTTAAGCTTTATCCTGTCTAAACCATATAATTTGATTCGATGAGGGCATGATGAGGGTTTTCCACCTGAAAGAAAATACACAGTTTTCTCCCTTATTAGCATAGCCAATTAAGAGCTGATGATGGATTGAATGCATTTTGAATATATTTTCATCTCTGTGGTAAAATATCTCTTTATAACCTACTTCACTGCATATTTTAAATTATTGAATCAAATACGTTGTTTGAGATCATGTGACCCGCATCTGGGAGTTGGAGCAGCACCAGGGCTGAGCCTTCCAATATTGTGTGTGAGTCTATTTTAGTCTTTGTTAGGGAATTGGCAAACAGAGTGAATTTATACGGACGCAGGGAGATAAGGCTTCAGTGCGATAAATTGTTCTTATCTTCCCTGACTATATCCATTGTTTTTCTCTAGGTCTTGGTCTTTTTCTATAGGGTTTTCTGGGAGGTGAGCTTGAAAGATTAATTGACTGTTGTAGGTAGAGAGGCGTAGGGGAGATAAAAGTCCAGTGCTGCTTAAAGACAGGATTAAATAGCTATAAAAATCTTACCTCTCTTCTTGCTCTATAGAATACAGACACCATTCATTTACGCATTCAATAGGTTTACTTTTCTAATTTTTATGAGCATCTACTATGTGGCCAAACGATCTGCTGGGATTCACAGGTGAATCAGGCATGGCCTATACTTCCCTGGGGCTCATGGTGTAGCAAGGATACCTATATTCACATAAATGGACATAATAGAGTGTAATTGGTCTATGATTAACGTATTCATGGGTTGAACGAGCAAGAGCAAGAAAAGAAGGAGATCTGGAAAGGCTTCTGGCAGGAGATGGTGCCGGAACTACTTGAAGTGCCAGAAAGTGAGTAGATTTTCAACAGGACAATGAAGGCCTAGCAGGCAGAGGCAAAGCGTGAGCAAAGGCCTAGAGATGTGTCTCGGCCTTAGTCATGGGATGTGTATAAGAGTTGGGAGGGGGTGGTTTGTACAAAAGGGGGAGTGGTGAGAGGAAAGTCTTGAAAAGCAGGCAGGGATTGAACAACACTAAACACTACACTAGGAGGAGAGCTTGGGCTTGCTATAGAAAGTGAAGGGTGGGCATTACAATTGTAACAGCTTTTTTATACAAAAACTGGTACACAAATGTTCATAGCAACATTACTCGCAATAACCAAGGGGTGGAAATAAAACAAATGTCCCCTCAATTGATTAATGGCTAAACAAAAGGTGACCAATTCATAATGGAATATTATTTGGCCACAGAAACATGGATGAAGAATGAAAGCATTGTGCTAAGTGAAAGAAGCCAGACACAAAAGATCAGAGATCCTATAACTTCATTTACTGAACTATCCAGAACATACAAATCCATAGGGACAGAAAAGAGGTTAGGTAGAAAGGAACAGGAGTGGACTGCTTAATGGGTAGGGGGTCACCTTTGGGGTGACGCTAATGATCCGGAACTAGGTACAGTGTGATTGCACAAAACTGTGAGTGTACTAAATGTCACTGAAGTATTCATTTCCAAATGGTTAAAGTGGTAAATTTTATCAACTGTATTTTACCACAATTAAAGAAAGTAAACAAAAAACTTAGCTTAAAACTAAGAGGGGATGCAAGAAATTGTGATCCAAGAACAGTCATTTTGTTACATGTCCTGTACAGTTACATGTGCAAGTTTCAGGGGAAGGTGCCTGCTGTGCAAAGCAGACCAGCCACACACTCCTAATGGGCCTTCGGCCTGGACACGGCCATCATCTGTATCCCCTTTGTATTCATTGTCCTTTGCTAGTGCAGCCACTCAGATACCCCTTGGAGCATGGGGTCCATGCCTATCATACACAGTCGGCATTCAAGAAACTGACACCATGGTTATGCCAAAACAAGGTTCTAGTGTCTAGTCTGTCTCTAAATCAGGACTCTGTAAATCTAAACCCCTAAGAGGACTATTTATCTGAGCAGTCCTTTCTCATGCTCTTAAGAGGTCATTCTTCATTTTTGAGTTAAAGCTGGTTTACTTTTCTTCTCACATTATTAAGCATTAGGTTGTTTCATGGTTTGCTTTCTCCTCAAGGACTAGAATTTGATAGCAATTTCTCTGCTGTTGTCAGTGTTCTATTTCAATTCCAGAAGAGTTTATAAGTCCCCGTTGGACCATGAAAACCGAATGTGATGAGTATACAGGGTAGGGCAGAAGTAGGTTTACTGTTGTGAGTACACAAAACAGTTTATTCTTGTGTTATTTATTATTAATTATTGCACTATTTTCCATACGAAAAACTGTAAACCTACTTTTGCCCCACCCTCTATATCATATCACTTCAGCGAGTTGACCAAACACATGGGATCCTTAGATCTCCAAGTGAAAAAAGGGAGGCTCAGGGTGATTCGGTGACATGCCATAAATAGTAGAGGGGAGAGTCTGTCTTCACACTTAGGTCTTCACACCCAACATGGCAATTAGCCCAGCATGGAGGCTAATCCATGGGCCCTTCATCTGAGTAGGTGGAGATCTGTCAGCCAGTTTTAAGCCTGATCTTGTAGAGTAGCTTTAAACTTCTTCCAAATTCTTCCTTTTGCCACACAGCCTCTTGCGCTTATTCCTAAGTCTCTACACAAAAATTTGGCTCACCTTTTTCTATACTACTCAAAGCCTCACTTTTAGTTCTCTCCAGTGAGTGATCTCAAACTTTGGGAACATAGGTATTCAAAGTGAAAAAAAAGGGAATTCATCTTATGGCCTTATGGGTTTTAAGCAATACCTGTGATGTTGGGTGTGGTACAGTGTCATTGTGGCATCAGAGCTACAGCTCTAGGGGTATGGTGGGAAATGGGTGAAGGTGGGTAAAAGTAAGAACCTCTAGGTGTAAGATAAATAGGTTCTGGGAATATAATGTATAGCATGGTGACTATAGTTAATAATACTGTATTGTATATTTGAAAGTTGCCAAGAGTAAATCTTAAAAGTTCTCATCTACAAGACAGAAATGTAGCTATGTGAGGTGATAGATGTTAACTAAACTTATTGTGGTGATCATTTCACAGTATATATAAATATCAAATTATTATGTTCTACACCTTGGACTAATAATGCTAAAAAATACAACACTACAGGGATGGTATTTTGGATTGCAATGTATTTTTAATCCCCTTGAGCTGTAGTTACATATTTACCACAACATACCTCTCACTTTGGATTTATTACCTTTTAAATTTCCTCATTATATTCCAATATAAGTTGAACAAGGAAATATGGTAACTTAAGGTACTTGCTGACTGGTCTGTGCTGATGTGACAAATGCCTTCTTCCTGATACACTTCTAAAAAAAAAAAAAAAAAATCACACATCTTTGGGTAAATACTAAGTTACTCCACACTCTGGTCATGAGTTAGACACTTCTGGAGGTTCTATTCTGTAAAATTTTGGAGACTAATACAAATTAATGTTTTTATGGAATGTAAAGCTCTTTTTCATTAAAGAATGGTTGATATACAATATTATATTAGTTTCAGGTGTACAACATAGTGATTTGACATGTATATGCCTTATAATGCGATCGCCATGAGAAGTCTAGTGCCCATTTATCCCCCCAAAAAGTTATTGTGATGTTATTGACTGCGTTCCCTATGCTGTATACTACATTCTTGTGACTTATTCATAACTATAAATTCATACCTGTTAATCCCCCTTTGTAGTTCTTTTTCTGGGGTTTTATCCTGATTTTTGTTTGTTTGTTTGAAACATACTATTTTGTCTCCTCACTGTGCCTCTGTTTCTATGTATTAGATCAGTTAGATCTCCTGGTGTTGAAAAACTGGCCTTATTTAGAAGGTTTCCTGAGGGCCCAGTGGTACAATCCCCACAGCTGGTGTTACGGAGGTGGCCTGGGGTGGCCTCCTATTGCGGATGGGCCACAGCGGCTAAGATGCTCTGGCAGGCAAGGCTGGTCCCTGGCCCAGCTGGCTGTGGGGCCTGCCTGCAGCTGCAGCAGGAGCTCTGGTGGGTAGGACAGGCCTTTGGTGTCGCTGTGTGCTGCTGGGTGCGACACCTAGTCTCTCCTGTTGCAGACACACTGCTGAGTACTGGTGCCCACCGAGGCCGTCCCCCTGGTGTGTTGGGGCATGATTCTCATTGGAGGGGTGCCAGCCTGGGTGGCTCCTCAGGGAAACACCAGGGTGGGGTGGGCAGTGTCAGCAAGGTTGATGGACAGTGTTAGCGATGGTGCCACCAGAGTCAGACCAGCCAGGTGGAGGCGGAGGAAAGAAAAAGAAAAAAAGTGGTGTTCATCACCCCTTCTGTCCTTGGAGAAAGTTCCAACAGATCCCTTCCCCTCCAGCACGCCCTAAAACCAGTCACCGTGTCCCCTTCACTATGACCCAGGTGCTTTTCTCTGGGACTTAGGAAAAAACATAACCTTGGTTTCCTGCATCCCATTGGCTCTCCCAGGTGTAAGACCCGCTGGTTTTCAAAGCCAGGTGTTATGGGGGGCTCCTTTTCCTGGTGCAGAACCCCAGGCTGGGGCCCAGACTCCCTCAGTCTTTAAGGGGGACCCTTCGGGGTCGTGATACGCTCCCACTTGTGGGTCACTGCATCCTGGAATGGGGAGTACGGTGGGGTCCTGACTAGACTGAGCCTCTGCCCCTTCTCCCCGTATCAATGAGCCTTTTTCTTTTATATCCATAGTTGTAGGAAATCTGCTCTGCTAGTCTTCGGGTTGTCCTCAGAGGTAGCTGTCCTACATGTAGTTGTAGTTTTGGTGTCAATGAGAGGAAGTGAGCTCAGGATCTTCCTACTTCGTCATCTTGAACCCGGAGCCAGGCGCCTTGCTCTTGAATGCCCATGTAGCTTGTCCTTGTGGTTGGGACACTCACAAATTCATTTTTAGGCTCTTCCTGAATGGTGACGTCTCTGGCACCATTGGTAGGTGGTGATCAGTACCAATTTATTTATTTTGCCTTTACACATGGTTAAATCTAAGTATTTATTTAGTGTCTTAGTAATCATAGATGCTGGCACTCATAAAGCGGTCATATTTCGATTCAGTCACCCCCCCCCCCCCCCGCATGATACATTGTGCAAACTATTGTTACATACATTATTCTATTGAACCCTTGAAGCAATCCTGACCTGTGAGGTATTTTGCCATTTTTATACATAATTAAATATTATCATAAAGGTTACTGAGGTAATAAGTAAAAAAACAGAATTGGAACCTTGACCAGTCTGACTCCAAAGCCCATTCTTTAACCTTTATTCCATACAAGTATAATTATATTCCATGAGTATATTTTACATGCATATAATATAAGAATAGAATTGCACAATTATTCCACAAAATCACAGGCTGCCGTTTCTGCACTAATTGGACATTTTTCTAGCTGCTCACTGAGTCCTTTATTTTTAGTGATTTTTTTTTTTTTGGCCATGCCCAACCCAGGGGTGAGATAAAACTCTCCCATTCAGTCTGTGAGACTCAGCACTTGTATATTTTGAGTACATCACTTGCATCTAGGTGCAGTTAAGATCCCAAAGGATGAGTTAGAGCAGATCCCCAAAGCCAGGCCTTCTCTGTGAAGGAGTGAGCAGTAGGGAAAGTACTTGAGGGAAACGATGCCCCGTAGGCCCATTGATCCCCGCACCAAGCCCCAGAGGCCTGTAAGCTCTCCGCCCGACGGCAGGCTCAGAACGAGCTGCACTCCTGAGTCCTGCAGATAACACTTGCAGGCTGGCCTTGCGCTCACCCCTGGGAGAAATCCTGTGGCCTGAAACGTGGCAGCTAAGTGAACCTAATGGCTCTACTCCAGACGCCTTTAGCATGATTGATGGCTTTATCATTGTCTCCGCTCAGTGACAGCACCCCACCTGGGCACGCTGGACATTCCTCTCAGCTTTCTCCCCGTGGTTTTCCCCTAATCCTCCCGGGAGGTGAGAATTGACTTCTGACATTTCTATTTGTGCCCGTGGTTGTCTGCAGCAAGGTATGCTGAGTCCTTCCTCTCAGCCTTCCCTTCCCATGATAGCTAGATGGCAAGGCTTATCCGCTTTTTTTGTTGTTTTTTTACTTCCCCATACATTAGACTCAGCAATCTAAAATACTGAGTTGCTGCCACACACTCTTTGCTTTTATTTATATTGTTTTGATTCAATCGAACAAATACAGCTCCATGATCTTGGCCCATGAACTGCTTTATTTTGGTAAAAAGAAAAAGTCCTCTAATGCAGCTACATATGTATTTTAATTTTAGCTTATGGAGAAGTCAGGATTCAGTGCCCCAACCTAATAGATTCATTAAAAGTGAAATATACTTATTAGCTATATAATTTTTTAAAAATATTTTTTTCTTTATGCTCTGATGCACTTTTTATATCTAATTTTAAAAATATTACTTTTACAATTTTTCAAGCAATAATTATTTATAATATTTAACAGACTGGGCTTATTTTATTCTCATTAGTTTTAAATTTAAAAGGCTTACAGTGTATATGTATTAATTTTTAAGAAGGAATTATATACAAAACCAGGAACCTTTTGTTATTTCTATTCATTGATCTGGATTTTTTTACTTTCAAATTGAGAAATTCATTAGAGGGCTAAACTTAAGTACACTGGACAACCTTTCTAAGATCAGTGACACATATTTTAGTTATAAAACAAAACCGCTCTTTAGATCTCTTTATCATCCTCTGGTATCCTTTTCAGAATTTTTCAACTGGGCTCTGAGTCATGGCTCAGAAAGCTATCAGAAAACACTGTTATCAGGTAGAGAGTAATTATTCAAACATGTATTTCCAAAAAAAGATGGTTTTGACTAATTTTCTAGCATGAGTAATAATGAGATTGAAAAGTTCATATGAATCTTTTTATCTGAATCCCATTTCATAAGTCTGTTGTTTAAATAATTTTTACACAACACAATATTAGAGGGCTAGGTGGAGACCCAGAAACTATTCAGGGTTCTTCTTTTCAAACTTTTAAATTATGTTTAACATTAAAAATATCATTTATATTGCATTTTGGTATATAGATGCATTTATATTCAAAACTGAAATTAGAGCTTCATGATAAAACAGGTACCTTTTTCATGAGCTCCTATTTTTTTATTCTAAGTTTTATATTTCTACATTTCACATGTAGGTCTATGATCCATATTGAAATAATTTTTGTACCAAGTGTGAAGTTTAGGTCAAGGCTTATTTATTTGCCTGTGAGTATTCAATTGCTTCTTCACCATTTGTTAAAAATATTATTTGTTTTTTATTGAATTGCTTTGAATTTTTTGACAAAAATTGATTGGCATGTTGTGTAAGTCTATGGATTCTCCATTTAGTTCTATTGATCTTTGTGTGGAATATAATACCCATTTTAATATTTCTGTCTGCTAATTCTAATATCCAGAGGATAATTTAGATCAACTGACCTTTCTACTAACTGTGGGTCCTGATTTCCGTCTTTCTTTGGTATTATAAGAACTACTTCACTGAATGCCAGACATTGCAAATTTTAGCCTAGATATATTTTTTTCTCCTATAAATATTCCAGAGATTGTTTGTGTTTCTGGGATCAAGTTAGATTACTTAAATATAGTTTGATAGTTTAGGTCTTGCTTTTATGATTTGTTCGGAGGGACCAGATCAGCATTTTGTTTGGAGCCAATTATTCCACATTACTGAGGCAAGACTGTCCTGAATACTCGGTTCAGTGCCTCGTGAATGGTAAGGATGCTCAGTGTGGCTGAGGGAAACATGATTTCTATACCCCTCTGTGATAATAATTCTTAATTCTCAGGGAGAACTTCTGCAGGTCTTCAGATTCCTGTCTTCTGTGTGCATCTCTTCTCTCCAGTATTCTGTCTTCCTAAGCCAGCTGTTAGCTCCCTCCTTCGGCTCAGAGAGCTTCCCTGGCTGCCCTGTGCACCAGCTCCCTGTAGTGCGGCCTGGAAACCCTTGAACCCCGTAAACCGAGGCAACCACGAGGCTCGCCTCAGTTTCTAATCTCTCAAGATCACTGTCCATCATCGCTGTTTTTCAGTGTCTTGAATATCATTGTTTCACTTTTTTTTTAATATAGCTTAAGGAGGGAGAGTAAATCCAACACCCATTGCTTTATCTTGGCTGGAGGCAGAAGTTAGACTTTCCATATGCTTTTAATCTGATGAGAGAAATCTTGTATTTGAAAGAAATTGTATCATGTTTTGAGAAAGACTGAAAAGAAGTTCACTGAAATTTACATACATGGAAATATGACTTTTAATTATAATTACATTTGTAATAAAAAGGACTGCTTCCTTCTCCAACAACTGATGTGCCCATATCCTTTAAATTTAGATTTTAATCTTTGTCTAAATGAATTATCTAATAAATTGCACACATTTGTTAAATAAGCATGAATTTTTTACACTTTTCTCAATACTCAATATAATCCATGAGTAATTAAGTCACCGTCATCAGATTATGAAGGAGTCAATAGTTTATTTCAATTTTTGAGACACTTTACTGAAAGTTTTATTTGGAAGTGTAAAGTAAAAAAGAAAAAAGAAAAGAAATTAGACCATCTGGAGAATGAAATGTTTTGAGAGATGTTTTATAATTTGGCGAGGTTCAGTCAGATGGCACTTTTTTCTTAACCTAGACTCATAATAGAATAACATCTCTAAAGTGTAAAAAGAAAATCTTCAAAATAAATTAAACAGCGCTTAGTACTATCACCTTAGCCTTTTAAAATTGCTCTTTATTTTTGCTTTGCTTATATAACTTGAGTAAAACATGGTGAGCTGGAGAGAAAAGCCGCAGAGGCCTGGAAACCTGAGGAGGCTGCATGGCCCTGTGGTCTTCTCAGGGAGTCAGCAAAGGCGCCTTGCATTGCCTGAGGGGCCCGATCATCCTGTCAGCTTTTAACACACAAGAGGTTGATTTGGGCTGCTATAAAAAAAATAGCATATGTGGAATCTAATGAACAAAATAAGCTGATGAACAAAATCGATCCAGAGACATAGAAGCATCGAACAGACTGAGGGATCTCAGAGGGAAGGCAGGGGTGGGGGAGTGGGCAGGGAGAGATTAATCAAAGAACTTATATGTTTATAAGCATAACCCATGGACACAGACAGTAGTGTGGTGAAGGCCTGGAGGGTGGGGGCAGATGCCAGGTGGAGAGATCAATGAGGGGAAAGGTGGGACTTCTGTAATACTTTCAATAATAAAGATAAATTAAAAACAAACAAAAAACTAATGGGCCTAAAAACTTCTGACTGCTTGCAAAGTTATATTAATTCTTAACTTTTTTTTTTCAAGTAGACTCTTCTCACCATCTTTAATTTCTTTCCTTTTCCTCTGGAGGTTAAATCATTGGAATATGCTTCTTGGAAAAAAATATAATAACCTTGACTAATGGTTAATGAAACGCTTCTTGAATACTGGAGAGGTAGGAAAAAGAAAAGTAGGCAGGATATTTACTGAAATAATGAACTAATACAGATTTCTGGAAGTTTAATATTACTTGGACTTTTGAAATCGTAAATAGGAAAGCAAAATACCTTATTCCAGTAGTGATAATAAATTTTCACTTATTGAAAGTTTACTCTGTGTCAGTCATGAACCAAGAATGTATCATAATATACTTCTTAGAAATGTTCTAAGTTTGCCCTTGATCTTGATTTCAGAAGGTATGAATCTGAGACACAGAGAATTTACCTTCTCAAGGTCACCCTGCAAGCATTACTTGGGCTATCAAACTACATTTTAATATGTGAGAACTAGATGGCATTTTTAATATTATTTTACACAGAATATCTTTCTCCCTAATAGCAGTATTGCCTCATTATTTAGGCATGTGCAGGTCATTTGAAGGAAACAATATTCATAATCCAAAAGTCTCATTAACTTAAATTTAGTTGAATTTCAAATGAATCCAAGTTGTTTTACAATTTAAAGTTGTCTGTAACTTACATACTTTTGAGATTCTTGAACTTGAACATAGAGATTCCTTCAAAAAAAATTCTATCTATATTTTAGATAAATGTTATCTTTGACATAAAGGTACTTTGCAAACAATTGAGATTGCATTTAGGAATGAATCAATGTGTCTTTTATAATGCTCCAGAACTCAACTTGCAGTTCAAAATAATATAAAGATTTCTTTTTTTTTGCTACTGAATATGCATCTATTTATTAAGTAGCATTTATTTGGAAAACACCTATCTGTTTGTAGGTAAACTATGTACTAGGATCTGGCTTAGGCATCATTGCTACAATGAATACTATAACTTGGTCTCTGCCTTTAAGAAACTTAGAATATATCTTTCAACACTTTTTTTTTTTTTGAGCATCGACCTGTGATCCAGGAGATCTCAGTTCAATTCCCGATCAGGACACATGCCCAGGTTTTGGGCTCAATCCCCAGCAGGGGGCGTGCAGGAAGCAGCCCATCAATGATTGTCTCTCATCATTGATGTTTCCATCTCTCCCTCTCCCTTCCTCTCTCTGAAGTCAATATATATATGTATATGTATGTGTATGTGTATGTGTATGTGTATGTGTATGTGTATGTGTATGTGTATGTGTATGTATGTGTGTGTGTGTGTGTATATATATATATTTTTTTAAATGAGCCTATGTGGTTTTTGAAGTTCATAGTCTCTATGAAGTATTTATTGTCATTAAGAAATGGTCTAAAATCAATTCAAAATGCTGCCTTGCTTGCATCACCTGTGAGGATTACTGGGAAAGTGACACCTGTACAGGAATATACTACATCAATATACAGAAGAGATTTTTCTGGAGAATCTAGTCCTAGACAGGAATCCTAGGATACCTGCCTGGAGGATTGCCCATTTCCCTAGCTTTCTGGAGATCAACTCATGGGTGGAAGAAAATAAACATCTTTGGCAAGAACGCACATGGATGCCCCAGAAAAACTGTATATTTGTTACATCCCTCAATCCCTATCCCAGCATTTGCATTTTCCCCACTCTGAAGCCCAATGAGCAGCTTCCTAAGCTGGTGCTTAATTCTCCTGACATCACCCTTTAGCCACCAGTGGTCACTCTTCATGAATGAGCTCAGAGGGGCTGGGCTAGGGAGGAAGCCACAGGTTTAATGAAACCAACATAGCTAACCATAGTGCTTGGCTTTCACCCCGCCACCATTCACAGAGAAGATAGGTATAATTAAGGTGTTTTTTTTCACTTTTGACAGACAAAAGAAAAAAAACAAGACCATCGTAAGTCATGGTGTTGTGGATTCCTATAAAGGTAACATATATTGACGTTAGGTCTGTAAATGGCAGATGCCAGAACCACTCCTGGAGCAGCTGGTACCTGCTTTTTCCTCTGATTGGGTTTGAAAGAGTTGAGCACTGGGTTCTACTAACCCATTTTCCACACAAAAGGCTGCTTGACTCAGAGTAGCTTTTGGACAGTAGATTCATCTTGTCTCACAGGCTGGAGGAGTTCTGGTCTGGGACCTGGGCCAGCAGCATTAGACCATTAGAGTGAATAAGTAGCATCTATCTCTCTGCAGAGAGCATGATATCAAGAGCCCCACCTGATAGCAAGGACTGATGGCAGCAACAGCAACCTTGGACTAAAGAGATATTTCTAGTGCTGGCTGCAGGATACATTTATAATCTTTAAATTCTCATATATGAGTCCATAATCTCACACTGGCTCACTTATTTTTATACTAATTCCATTGAGAATAAAAGTTGGAGTCAGTCAGTTCTTCATTCACATCTGTATCCAAATGGGTCTATCACTCAACAGGTTTAGATTAGAGCAAGTCACTTAACTTCTATAAACTTCAAACACAAAGTGGTAATAACTATAGTAATTACATCCAATGATTGTGATTAGCATCATGAGGAATACCATGCAACTTTCAGGTGGTAGGCACTGCGCTTGGTGTGGGAGATACACAGCAGAGAGTAAAACACCAGCTAAGCTATTGAATGGTTTTGAAAACATGAGCATTCTTCTTGAAAGAGTGAGTAACTGACTTTGGCTTCAGTGAAGTGTATGTAACAGGTGCAGAATCACAAAATCTTAGAGGGGACCCGAGGTCATGTCATTCAACCACTCACTCAAAGATGAAATTACCTCTGTGTTTTCCTTGCCTGAGGTTAGCATCTCTGTTTAAACTCTGAAGTGCAGGGATATTTCAAAAGTGATCTGAAAAATGTATAGACTTGAGAGCCAAAAGACTTAGATTTTGTTTTTGTCCTGGCCCATTACTAACTTTAAGATCTTCGTTCCATGGCTCAGTTACTGTCCCAGGTTTCTTACCTATGAAATGGTGGATGTTAATAAAAATACCTTTCCTACTTAACTCACAGGGTTATTATAAACCTCAAACAAAATAATACCTGTGAAATGCCTTTGTAAATGTTACAGCTCTATGCAAATCATAATGAATGCTTTTATTTTACTGTCAGCATCAGAAATAGACCGCGGTTTCAGAGAGGGCGATTTATTCACTCTTCCTTTTAAAACAGTATGTGCATTTTTATCTCTATAACTCTTTGCTCATACCTTTTCAACGGCTACGATTACTCTCATTTTTGCTGTCTGTTAGTTCAAATCCCTGTCTTCTTATTTCTCCTTGAGTTCCAATTTCTTCATGGAGTCTAAAATACCTAGTGCAATAAAAAGAATCAGATACCTGGATTTCAATTACAGCTATGACTGGAATAACTTATTTAACCTTTCTGAGCCTTGGTTTCCTTTCTTGTGAAGTGTGGGAGTGTGTGTCTATTATTATCACAAGGGATTAAGCTCTGATATACATAAATCACGGGCATGTGAATATAATGTATGGTGCACCCTTTCTCTCTTCCTGTCGCTCATCCGCATCAGATTTTTCTGTCTTGTGATTTCCTAGAACAATGATTTTAAAAAACAGTGGGACTTTGCAATTGAGATATTTTGTCACTTTTGATACATTCCAAGCTCCTTGAGCGCAGGGACTACACCTGATAACATTCTTTTAACCTTCAGCAGCTCTGAGCATAGTGTTGGATCAGTAGAAAAATGCCCAGTGAGTCACTGATACAGTAGGATTCCCAGCTCACTCTGCTTGTAGACTTACAGCCTGACTAAAGTTAATTGCACAGGGCCCCCTTTATTCCCAGGGTAAACTTAGGTCCTCCCTGCACCTGGTAAGACGATGGCTGAAATGAGATATCAAGAGCCATATGACTTGCACAGCAGTGAGCCCCAAATAATGGGAGAAGCCTGCCCATCCTGATAAGAGCATTGCATTGATTGTCCTTGAGGGCACTGGTGCTTTTGGATGAAATGAGAAAACTGACAGATGCAGGTGGTGAGAACTCCCACCTGAAGAGAACATATCTGGCAGGAGTACACAGAGCAACCTTAGGCTTCCATCACTGTGGTTTGGCAATCACTGAGGTTCTTAAGCACAATTCAATCAGCCGAGTTTGCCCCATTCTCATAAGGCACTTTAAAGTGTGTATGAGGAGAGAACATTTCTCATCAATGAATCACTTACTGTCTCAACAACTGTTATTTCCTGCTCCTATTTATCCACAGCAGTGACATTCATCTTAAATATAAGCACCCAAAGTACAGAGACCAGCTCTCTGAGATTTCCCTTGACTATTTATAGCTTGCAAACGCATTATCACTAGATGCTGCTTAAATGCTGAGGATGCAGCATCCAGTGAATGTTGATTTATTACAACAAACTTTATTTAAACACAGTGCTTTTTCTTTTTTCTTTTCAGTACCATAATCACACTAATAAAATAAAAAAATCTGGTTGAGCATTTGTGCAGATAATTTCCAGTGACAAGAAACAGATCAAAGACAGAAGGAATCTCTTTTTGTGATCTCCGGGGAGATGCTAACAGTGATGTGTGGCACTTACAGCTACTGAGAACAGATTAGAAAGTTAAAGGCCTTGGTACCAAACCCGATTTCATTTAAGAGCCTGTGCCTTATTAGTCTTGTTGTCTGCTATTGTTTAAGTCAGGAGCCCACTGTGGGAGGGTGAGAAAGAGAAAACAGTGAAAAGAAGGGCTTTTAAACTCTCTGGAGTCACCATGGAAACCTCCACCTTGGCCAAATAAGTGAGGGTTAGTGTCCACACATGTGAGGCTATTCCTGTTGCACTTTCCCTCCACATGTCCATCTGAATATCCCTGAAATATGTAGCACACACCCCCACTGATATGATGCATGAATATGATATAAACATGATTTTTTTCTTGAAATAAAGGAAAGTCACATAATATAAGAAAAATGTAGCATGGTACAACTTTGCCCATAGTATAAATATCTTGTCAGTGTTGCATGCATCAACTTTATTGAATGCAGTGGTAGACACTTGGGTTCCACAATGATCAGTAAGAAAAATGAAGAATCCCTCCTGTGGGCTACCTGGCCTACTGACTATGAGTGCTTCTCCGAGGACTTTGGATGGAAAGAGACAACAGAAAATAGCATGGGCCCATGGTCTGGAATACGTGCAGGTGATTCAATAACTCTTAACTAGGATATACAAAAGATGGTCTACGAAATTTTACAACACACATCAGCCTGGATTCTTCTTTGATTCAGTTAGTTTGACTAGGGTGAACTAGGATTGCATATTTTGAAGACTCTGTCCCAGTTGATTTTATTGTGTACACCAATTTAAAATAATGTGAAAGTAATATGTTTATGTAGTGCATTGCAGGCAAATATTTAACCTCCCCAAGTATTAGTGTTATCATCTGTAGATAATATTTTATATTGCCATTAGTTAACTTCATGTCTTAGGTTCTCCAGTACACTAAAGACCTCAGTGTATGGGACAAGTTTTCTGGCATTGGAACAGTCTTGTTTAATGTTGTGATTTTTGTATCTGATAGACTCAGCTGTTTCAACTATCAAGTCAGTATAGTATATGTTGATCACAAGAGAGCTACTTTATATAAAATCATATAAAAACCATATTAAATTGGTTTTCTCATAATTTAAATTTATAGTTTAATAATATCAGGTTAAGATTTGACATGTCTTTGGCAAGTGACTTAAGGAGCTCAGCTCCACTATGCACCTGTCTAAAAATTTTCCATCGACCTTGTTTCTACCATTGAAGATTCAATCTTTAAGTATATACTTAGGTATATGTATGTATGTATATTGATTTACTTCAAGGAATTCGCGCACCCAATTGCAAAGACTGGCAAGTCAGAGATATGCAGGGCAGCCTGGAAGGCTGAAAACTGTCTCAAGCTAGAGTTGATGCTGCAGTCTTGGGGCACAATTTCTTCTTCTCTGGGAAACCTGCTTTTGCTCTAAGTCCTTTCAACTGATAGTGGATGTTCACTGTATCCATGAAGTACCTTCATAGCAACACCTAAGTGTTGAATTGAGTCCTGGGTACTATACAGCCTAGCGAAGGTGACATAAAATTAACCATCACATCAGTTGATAAAATGTAAATGAGGGAATAAAAATGATGGGAAAATCCTTATCACCAAGATATTTTATTAACTTTTTATTATGGGAAATTTCAAATATGTACACAAATAAAATAGTATAATAAGATACCATGCACCTGTCACCTATTTTTAAGTTATCAACTCACAATCTTATTTCTTTTATAATCAATCACTTTTTTCTTCACCCAATGATTTATTTTGAAGCAAGTTATAAATACCATGTTAGTTCACTCATAAATATTTAATATTTATGTTTAAATTAAGAATTCATCTAAATAATATAACTAAAACATAATTTTCAAACCTAAAAATAAAACTCTTAGTAAGTCTTCTATGCCATAAAATACCTAAGAACTGGAGGTGGGGACGATGCTCGGGAAAAGACATGCTGGGATTTCATGACTCATGAGTAGCACCTTAAAATTAAGGAGTGTGGAAGAAATAGAGGCTAAACACAAAAGGGGCTGGCAGGAGAATGCTCTGAACTGTTGAGACTCTTCATTTCTATCTAAGCTGGCTCGGTTAGAGATGTATATATATTCTAAGATACTCAGGAAAATGTAACATTTAATTTTTATTATCAATTTTGTCAAAAGATAATAATATGATGCTTCTTATTTTCTCTAGAAAGGTCTATGAGGAATAAATGTTAGATAGAAGGGTTGTTTGTTAAGAGCCCACTAGTTTTAAAACTCTGTGAAGGAAAAGATTGAGGATTCATTCACTTCTGAAAATACATGCTTAACAAAGTTCCTGACACATCACAAGAGGTCAGTAAATACTTTCTTTTAAAGTATAAAAATATAAGCTGTGAGGAACTGTCATTAGTGGGGGTCACTCAGCAACATGTCCAAGTAGAAAGAGAGGGCTGTTGCTGTCCCAGGACAGTGCTGGGAAGGCAGGCCTGGGAGAAAGGCAGGGGTCGGGGTGGGATATTAGGAGCACCTTGGGGACCTTAGCAACATGCAGGTGCTCTTACCCCCAGCTCCATTACTGGGTTGGAATTTCCAAAAGGGAGAGGAACAGTTGCATTTTGACAATAAACTACCCATGCCATTCTAGTAAACTCTTGGGAAGGAAAAACTAGACTCTGGACTACTTTAAATTGTAAAGATTTTTTTTTCTCTTTCTCTAAGACTCCATTATGACATTAGTACCTGATCACAGTGGTCTGATGTCAGGGGAGAAGAACATTGCATGCTCTTTCTTTTCTCAGTTAATGTGTTTACTGGCCAGTTCGATAAAAGCCCACATAACTGTCACCTGGTGGGTAGGACTGGGGTGCACAAACCACTGTATTGTCCTAGATGTTGAAAAGGACATGTCCTATCTGGCTTGTTTTTCATTTGGCTATTGCAAATATTTGGAGCTGCTCCTAAATTCCCAGATAAAAGGATATGTAATTTGCTGGGTACAGCATTACAGGCTATGTTGAGTGGGTAGTGAACAAAGGTACATTTATATAATTGCATCTGTATTGTGATGTATCTCTACACATCAGAAAAAACAAAATCTATTCTACCCCTTGAAAATGAGAGTGATTTTATTATCTCTGTAACACAGTCCCATCTCTATTTTTTTTTTTTTAAATGGAGTTACATATGCAGAGAACAGGAAGGGGTTAAATTTTTAATGTTATAAAGAGGATTTTTCTGTCTTGATAATAGAGATCTAAATATAAGCTTTTGCTTATTAAGTGCAATTGTATCATCTCTCTACCCAGAAAGATGATCTTTTAAAAATAGGATCATAAAATAGCAAAAAGAAATAATCTTTTATTTCCTAGTTGGGAAATAATTACTGGCTGGCTTTTAAATAAAACTCTTTCTTCCCTTTCCTGGTCAGGGCACGTGCCCTGGTTGCAGGCTTGATCCCCTGTGGAGGGCATGCAGGAGGCAGCCAACCAATGAATCAATGACTCTCTTTCATCATTGATGTTTCTATCTCTCCCTCTCCCTTCCTCTCTCTGAAATAAATAAAAACATATTTTTAATGAAAAAATGAAAAAATAAATAAAACTTCCTTCCCTAAAACTCAGAAACAGAATATATGTCTCAGACCACCATGGTAAGCAGAAACAACTGAAGTAGTTGGGGCCTGAAAATCAAGTGATGCCAAAATTCATGAAATAGAGCCCTCTCTTAGAGTTTGTTGGAATGGCAGAAGGAGGGTAATAGTTAATTATCATGTAGTTATTGTGAGGCGGGAATTGTAGGTATCACACAAATCCCATTAACTTTTGTAGAATGGGGCACTCTCTAGGGGGTGACCCTAAATAGGGAGACACCAGTAAATAGTAAAATGCTGATTCTGCAAGACAAAGGGAGGAGCAGCGTGTGAGGAGATAGTGGCTCAAGTTTATACACACCCCAAATACCTCAGGGAAAGGGGGGTCTTACCTTCCAGCTTAAACACATAGTAGCATGAGGGAGTGATAAACATGCAAAATGGAGATAAAGCAAACAGTCAAATAAGAAACAAATTTGTTCAGCCGGAATGGCTCAGTGGTTGAGCATCGACCTATGAACCAAGAGGTCACCAGTTCGATTCCCGGTCAGGACACATGCCCAGGTTGCAGGCTCGTTACAGGAGGCAGCTGATTGATCAATGTTTCTCCCATCTATGTTTCTATCTCTCTATCTTTCTCCCTTCCTCTCTAAAATTAATAAAAACATATTTAAAAAATAAGAAACAAATTTAAGGAGAAATAGATGCATAAATCTTTGTGATTTGGACAGTAGCCTTGAATACTAATAATATTTGAGGAGACCTTGCAGCCAGAAATAGAAATATTGTGACCAAGAGAAACAGTAGAATATCTAAGTACAAATACAAAGTAAGAAGAGTTAGGAAGTATTGAACACTGACAATGTACTAAGCATTTTATATATGCTTTCTTTTTCTCATAAAAAATCTATAAGAATTTTTCCATCTTAGAAATATAAAGACTATAATTATAAAGTAACCAGATCTAGAATGAGCCTTGAGTTCTATCAGCCCATGGCTGGGTTATTTAACACAAATAACACATATCTATTAGAGATGGGCACTTACATGAAAATCACTCATGAGAGAACAGTATATAGGCGAGAGTCAGGAAAGCTTTAGTTATTTCTGCAGGTGTTCTTGGAAATATTGGATGCTCAATAATGACTGTTGGATGAATGCATTCTATGTGTTTGTTTAACCATTTAGGAAACATGCATAATACTTTTGTTTTGTTTAGCTTTTCTCAAACCTTTTGCATTTTTAAATCCTAATCATATCTGCTAAATATTATTTTGTCACCAAAGGAAGACTCAAGGTCTAGAATAACTGGAAAGAGCTCTTATCTAAACTTGTGAGTCTAATCATTAAGTAGACATTAGTAGAAAGAACACTACACTGAAAGTCAGAAAAGTGTAGTTAGAGATTTTGCCCTTTGGCATACTAGCAAATCACTTGATCACTTTAGCACTAGCTTTCCTTTATTACAAAAGGGGCTCCACTTATCCCATGGAATGCTTCATGGATGTAATAAAAATGGTATTTACATAAAAGAGCCTGCATACTTCAAATATGGTATAAAATGCACAGTGACAACATGACTTGATAGTGACCTCTAGGTGGCTTGTCCCTGTGCTTCGGTAGTCCCTGTATATACTTCCCCTGCACCACTGTAAGCAGCCAGACTCATCTAGGGCTCTCCTTTCCCTACAGCTATTGAGGTCACCCAGAGTCAACAGTGGATCAGCTCTTCCTCTAGTCAATGGGTCTTGCTCTAAAGTCTAACAAAGGGCCAAAACTCTCCCCTTTGATAGAGTCTGAAAGTTTTACACCTACTTTGTCTTCAGGTCACTGTAAAAGTAAACATAGATAATTTGGTTTTGCTTTTATTAGGTTTATATCAGGATGTTGCAGTACTTATTTTTGTTACTGATAAAACATCCCGATGTGCACAAAATAGATATGGTGTCTATGAAAATGTTTGCAATGAGTATATGTTCAATATTTTCTAAATGCCCATGGAATTCTAAAAAGAGAAACAGTGCTCCTACCCTGGGGGTTCTCAAAATTTTTCATACAAAAAAATAAAAAAAAATGTTTAAAAATTCGTACTAGTAAAACTAATATCAAAATCACTGAGAAACATTTTGCTAATATCCAAAAAAAAAAAAAAAAATTCCTTGAAATTACTCGAGAAAGGGGTGAGAAGTATAAGGCTTAAATTGTTTGTGATATGTTACCAGTAGGCAGATGTATAACTGTATTGTTATGACTAAAGAATTTGAAAAAATAATCCTAATATTTTACAAAACATATTTTGGAAAAAGCACTTCAAAAATCTGAATAGATTCCAATAAATCCAATAAGTCCATTGGTAATAGGGAAGCATCCAGGCAAACTCAGAGCTATTGCAGGTTTGGTTCCAGACCACTGCTATAAAGTGAGTATTGCAATAAAGCAAACCATATTCTTTTTGCTGGTAGGGTTCTTACCTTCCATTTGTAAAAACAAAACAAAAAGTATCCCACAACATCTACAAAGGTCAATATGGCAAAGCACAATATTACCAGGTATGCTTTTTTTTTTTTAATCTTCACCCAATGATATTTTTCCATTGATTTTTAGAGTGGAAGGGAGGAAAGAAAGAGAGAGAGAGAGACATCAATGTGAGAGAGACACATGGACTGGTTGCCTCTTGCACTCACCCTGACCAGGCCAGGGATTAAGCCTGCAACCGAGGTATGTGCCCTTGACTGGGAATCGAATCCAAGACCCTTTAGTCCACCAGCTGATGCTCTAACCAATGAGAAAAATCGGCTACAGCAAACCAGGTATGCTTTTATGCGCCCAAATATGCTCATACAAAGAAACTGCACGGTGCATACTTATATATCCAAACAAAGAATTATTGAACAATCTGGAATCTAATAAAGTTTGATATTTGATTATATTTCTCTTTACATACAGTAAATCTTCCATTTGATAATCATCAAAGAAGTTTTATATTGACCTTTTCTATCTAATTCTACTGAAAATAGCCTTAGTTACTATAGGCAAAGTAATGGTTTATTTATGTGTCAACTTGACTTGACCGTGGTGCCCAGATATTTGGCCAAACACTCTGTATACTTCCATGAAGGTGTTTTTTTGGATGAGATTAACATTTAAATCAGTAGACTCTGGGTAAAGCAGATCACACTCCGTAATGTGATGGTGCTCACCGAAATAGCTGAGAGTCTGAATAAACCCGAAGGACCTCCCCAGGTAAGAGGGAAGCCTACCAGCAGGCTACCTGTGGACTCAAACTGAAACTCTTCCCTGAGTCTGTGATCTGCCTGCCCATCTCATTCGATTTTGGACCCACCCAGCCTCTACAGCCACAGGAGCCAATTCCTTAAAGTAAATCGCCATAGAAACATGCATGCTATTTGTCTCTTTTCTTTAGGGTATCCTGATACAGACCATAAGTGAAAATCTCAGGGACCCCTTTGTCTCTTCTGCTAATCCCCTGATCTAATCTACTTCTGGATGAGCTCAGCCAGGGGAAGTTTAAGGCCTGGCAGTAAGTACATCTAAGCAGCTCATTTGTTTCCCAGCTTCCTCAGGATGCTGGCTTGTCTAGCTCATGATTTCTTCCAGGCCTCTACCAGGTGAGTGAATGGAAGAGACATTGTGGATAAATAAGCACATGATTTAACATCTACATTAACTTGACTAGAGTAGGAAGACAGAAAAAAAAAAGTCAGCAGAAATCAGCTTTTTTGTACCTAAATGGCATTTGTCCCCATTATAATTTCATTTCTGAAACACAGTTCTTCCCACACACTTTTTTAGACCACTTTCCAAGGTCAAGCCAGCTGAGCCACATTTGTGACCACACACTATACCGTTACTGCTATTCATCTCACTTACATATAGCTAGAGTTTCCTTAATTTAAAAAAAGTTTTTATTTTCTAAACTCCCTCCCATTGTAACATGTTGCTGATAAGGAGAGAGTTTGGTGTCAGAGCAGGAAGATGTAATGAATGTCCGACTCTGGTTCATTTCCAGGCATATTCTTGGCTGGCTCTTTCTTGTGGTTTAAATCTTTCACAATTCTGTGTTGTGTTCTCTACTTGTTTTTTCTCTCTCTCTCCTCTTGGTTTGATAGAACTGTTTAGCTACTCATAACGTGCTTAACTTCTTATATTTCTACCAGCTAACTTTGAAACTTTTTCTTCCATGTGTACAGTAGAACAGTCTGCCTTTTGATCAATATTTCTCATTCAGTGTATTTTTACCACAGCCTTCCTAAAAGGTTTTACTGGGAATTATAGTCATTAGTTCTTCCTTGCCTTCCTTTCTGACTCTCCCTCGCTAGCAAGACTGAGTAGAATACCTGTTTTCCACCCTGTAAGGATCTAAGAATTGAAAGGAAAAAAAAAATAGAGTACTAATGTCATTATTAATTTTTTATATTAGAAACTTTTAAAGGGAAATTTACATTTATCTTTAATATTTAGGTGAAATATCCTCCTATTTTTGTGCCTGTAACCAGGCGAGTCTCCTGGAGATGACAAGGCAAACAGCCTGTAATATTGAACTTTGGGTACTGAGTCTGGTTTCATAGAAAATAGTTGCCTGGCCTGGATGGCTGGTGTTGCTAAGTGGTCGAGCATCGTCCCATGCACCAGGAGGTTACTGGTTCTATTCCTGGTCAGGGCCTATGCCCAGGTTGTGGGTTCAAACCCCAGGAGGGGGCGTGCAGGAGGCAGCCAATCGATGTTTCTCTCTCATCAATGTTCCTCTCTCTCCCTTCCTCACTCTGAAATCAATAAAAACATATTTTTTTAAAAAGAAAGAAAACAGTTGCCTGCTCCCCTCCTTCCCCCCCTCCCCTGCCCTCTCTTCCCCTTTGCCTCCCTCCTTTCCTTCTGGCTTTCCGGCTTGCTTTCCTTCTTTTCTGAGGAGTTGCTTTGCCCTGGCTCTGGCCCCTCACCTCCTAGTTTATTTCTGGACTTATCTAGTTCTTAACATTTTGGGCTTCACTTTTTCATTTTCCCCCCAGACACTCCTCTCTCCTTGTGACCGGAAAAAAATGGCGTTTTTGGCTTTTAACATTGAATGCTGTCTTAGGATAACTTTCTCCTTTGCACTTACTATTTCAGGTAACCACGGTAGGTGGCTCTGGGAGATTCCTCACTGCATCCATCCACTAGATCAATGCCCTCTCCACCCTACTGCACGTTCTCAATAGAAAGCGCAAACAATGGGTGGGGCATATTTCAACACCCTATTTCACAGGTGAGAAATTCAAAGCAAAAGAATATGAAATGATTTGCTTGAGGTCAAATGACATTAGAAACAGGTAGCTCTAAGGCACAGTGTTTCCTGATTAACATCACCATTCCATATTTAGTTGCAACATCTCTAAATATTGGAGGTTCAGGAAAGAGATTTTACTTCTACAATGAACAGATTTAAAAGTAAATTAAGAAATGCCTTTTTATCCTTAAGTAGCAATTTAGTCATGGAGCTAGATACAGATGTGCTATAGCACATTCCAGATTTGATACAGCCCTTTCTAGAAATGTTATGTGAGAAACTTAGAAGGGCCCTCAGTATAAATCACACATCCAACTAATCTTTATTAGGCTTCATCTGTGTGACAGACACTGACATAGGTGTTAGAGATACAACTGTGAGCAAGACATCATCCCTGATTTAAAGGACTTCCTAGTCCAGTTCATAGTAAAAGTAAAAAATAAAATAAAGAATTTTATAAATCTACTGCTGAGAGAGTATGACAAGGAAAATTTGTACCTAAATGTCCAAATAATTCTTTTCTTAAATCTGGAAATGACCTAAAAGGGTGTTATAGAGTAACTCAGGCATTCTCAAAGGGCCATGGTACAAAAAGAGATGTCCAGGGTGTCTGTGGAATTAAAATGTCATTTGGGGTTGAGATGATTAGGAAAATTATAGTTTTAAAGTTTCCTTACGAGAGAGATAAAGAAAAAAAGGTTAAGAAACCCTAGTTTAAGCTCTTTCGGTATTTGAGTCAAGACCAATATGTTATTGGTTTATTGGAATTGCAAGAAACCTATCACAAGTAATATGGGATATATTTGCAATTTGATTAGAAAGAAATGCACTTTCATATATAATAAAAGACCAATCAGAGAAATCACAAGTGTTTTCTAGGAGGACAGGACTCCATGTATAGGCTTCTTTTTAGAGCTGGTAATGATTTCATTTTGTTCTCTGTACAAAAACCAGCTAACTATATGGCTATAAAACTTGTTTTTTTCACATCTTTTCCCCAGATTTAATATGCTCAACATAGCACAATGTATATCCTTGGTACTTAAAGTGGTTATCAGATTTACCAAGTTCAACATAAGCCTTTATTTTCACCACATTTCCCATCCTCATGTTGTCAATCACCTGCTAATACAGCAAGAAATCGAGCTTTGATCCTAAATCTCTAATGCTGTTTTTCTATTGTTTCTTTAGAATTTATACTTCTGCTCTGCCATATCTGATATATAAAGCTTCATCCTTTGGAATAGTTTATCTTCAGGCTCTTTTTTGTTAATGTTTTAATTTTTTAAAAAATAGTTAACCCTGAACCTGATCTTTTCAATCCATTATTAACAATAATAATAGTCTATAAAACAGAAGATATTACAGATTAGAAATAACTTATTATAGTGAAATAATATTGAAACTGATATTATAAAGTATCTTTAATACTTTGAACAAGTCAATAAATAAAAGATTACCTCAAAAAATCAGCAAACTCCTTTTTACTTAAATGGTCTAAGTTAAGCTGTATGCATCCTAGAACTCTTTATGTATTCTCTTCATAGTAATATTACAAAGGCCTAACAGGGTGTCTGGAAAATTGTAAGACATAAATGTGTTGATTGAAAGATTGAATGATTTAAGAATTTAAATTTCCTTTATTTCCGGCCAGAAATTCTTAGAAAACTATGCGCTTTTTTTTCAAAATTAACTAAAAATCATTATTCTACATTTATTTAACTGGCTCTAACTGGGAGATTGAAGTATAAGAATTTGAAACAGAGAATATTATTTTAAAAATATATAGTTTACAAAGGTTTTGGTTTATAACCGTCATCATAGGCAGAAGCTTAATTTTTAGGGCCCCACACTTGCATATTTTTTCATTTAATTCTTGTATTGCATTTCTTAAAGAAGACACTCAATTTGAATGTGCTCAAGTCCCCACAAAACCTGCGTCAGATCCGTGCTTAACTCAGTGGTGACTGTCTCGCAGGTCATTTTATGGCTCAGTCTTGGAGAAATTCTAGCCTGCTGGACACACTGCCAAACTAACCTTTCCTCTTGCCTTTTCCCTCAAACATTCACCCTACACATTCCTGCCAGATCAAATTTCTTTATGTCATTTCTCAGAAATACTCAGTTCTTTTCCCAGCCCATAAAATTAAGTGCTCAGATCTGGACTTTGATGCCCCCTACAAAAGGCTACAACCTCCCCAACTTCATCTTTCTGCTGATCTTCTTTACATAAGCCTTTACCTGAGCCACTCTTCCCCTCTCTGTGGTTTATATATGCACAAGAATTTCTTCTCTCCTCTTTTCTTTCTTTGAAATGTCTTCTAGATGTTGTATTCTGGACTCCCTGGTGAGGACCAGCAGGTGACAAGGTGGAAACAGAAGAGGGGGTGGAAGGATGTGGAGTCAAGGAGCTCCAGGGTTTAGCACCATCAGCGTGCTCCTGAGCGATCCTTGCACTGCATCTGCCTTAGAGTGCTTCACTTTTCTTGTGGTTGGCATGTTCCCCTCAGATTTATTCATGCTGGTCGTGGGCCAAGGAGTGAAGCATCAGGACTGCTAATGAAGGCTGCATCTGTGCTTATGGACAGATAGATGGTCATAAGATGCGGGTAACCCAAGAGAAAGGCACAGATATTTCTTACTCAACAATACAAGTGTTAATGTCAGAGAGATTTTACTTTGATCTCACTGTATGGTTTATTGTGTTGTGTTGAAAAGGAAACACAACTGGGAAAATATTATGAAATGTGGACTGGAGAAGGGAATTTCCTGTGGTTATATGCTATATGTTAGCTAAATGTGAAGTTTAAGGAATCACATTGTATGTTTCTCATATAGTGATTTAGATTCCAGTGGATCACAATATATCAATTTCCATCAGGGTTTATTTATCTCCCTTTAGTTTACTCCAGAATCAAAGTACATAACAAACACTGAAAAACGTGCTATTTTACAAGTAATAATGCCATCCACCATCCACCTTCCCAAAGTGGCCTGTAGAAATCCTTCCATTATCATTATGCTCATCTCAATGCCTTTGTCTTATAGGATTTCCTGTGTCCCCACTTAAAAGCTACCTGTTCCTCTCTTGGTCTTCACTTCTGCTATTTCACTTTCCTTTAAATTTTAATATTTCTATATTATTCCCCATCAGATTGGCTTATAAATTCTTTGAAGACAGTCCTCTGAAGAATATATGTCAGGGGTAACACACTGTATTAAATATGTAAGGTCTTAATCTACATGTTTTTACAATGTATATTCTGAAGATCTTCCAGGTATAGCTCAAAAGTGTATGGGGAGATATTTACCACCTTTTCTTTTAAAACATGCTTCTGTTGAAGGTATTTTTCCCCCAGAATGTCTGCTGATCATTTTATTTTACTGTATTGTATTCATTTTACTGTATTGATTTTAGAGCGGTTAAGAGTCCTTTACCTCCAAAGTCTTCTTATTCCCCATGTCATTGGCAGTTAATTCTGTTAATCACCTCCCATCTGTCAGTGCCCATAATTTCATAACTTACTTTAGGCACTTCTCCAGACTAAGACATAAATGTATATATATTTATAAATAATAAAATTGTGTATGTATGTAATTACTGTGGATATGTATCACATACATAAGGTTATATACAATGCTTGGATATATTGGGTATTGAGAGGAACTTGAGATTTTTAGTGGCTTTTGCTTTTGCATATTGCTAAAACTTGCCATTGTTACTTTCTGTGTTTCTTCCCATCTTATTTCTTACTCTCCAGATTGTTCAGTTGCTCCTTTTCTTAGATGAAGCTAAATGTTTTCTCTCACTTTGTTTGTCTACAAATATTTCTAAGCTATTCTCACTCCTTGTTGTTACTTCACAGTCGACAATGGTGTCAGTGAGACAGTTTCCAACCTGTTATCATCTGTGAATATGATTAATGTGGTGTTATTTACACCCGCTTTTAGCTCACTAATGAAGGTGCCAGGTCGATTGGACTGTACCTCACCTGTCTAGAGACAATATGATGAAAGTTGTCATTTTTCATTATCTTTCATTTTTGGTCCTTGGATTATATTGCAGCTTGTATCTAAACTTGAGAAGCAAATATCCTGGAGGTAGGCACAATTCCTTTAATTAATTCCTTATCTGATTCTTTTATGTCTATAAACAAATTGTCATTTGTACTCAACAAGCAATTTTTTCTTCATGATCCGATGATCGTTATTTTTTTGAGATGGTATTAGTGCAACTCCAGGAATAACTTGCCTTATTGCATTGTTTGTTTGCATAGGAAGTGGATTTCTTGGGCATGGCAAACTCAAAGGCAGCATTTCATTGTTTGTGCTTCTGCCCACAGGATCGGTGGTGTTCTCACAAGCCGTTACTCATCACACTTCCCTGCCCTTACCATGGTGTTTACTTTACTTCATCTGAGCCTCTTTTCTTTTGCACTTGCCAAATTCTTTCCTACTCAGCTCTCGTATCACTTGCCCATTTTCCTGACAACTATTCGTTCTCTTTGTACTCCAACGATAACTCTATTACCACGCTTATCATGTATCAGGGCACCTCTTTTATTTACATATCTATCATTGCTCTGGGCCGTGAACATCTGGAGGGCAGAACTCTTGTCATATTCATTCCTTGGTGTTTAGCATAAAGATGGCACTCAATAAATGTTTGCTGTCGGAATGAGTAAATTAATGGCCTTAATTTGAATAAATCGACTTTTTATGTATATTTACACCAGAATGGCACTCCTCCAAATTTGCTTTATTTATTAACATGTTATTAGAAAATGCCAGATTGTGGCTTCTCTCTATAGTCTGAGCCCTTTTAATTGTTCATAAAGTGAACAAAAAAGCAAATAATGCACAGTCAATTACTGTTATTATTTTAAACACAGAGATCCTCACATAATGGTAACTTGTTTTTAAGAATGGGAAACAAATGTCAAGAAAATGAGCCTTATACCATATTTTTAAACCTTCCTTAACATGTTCTAATTTAAAAAACCATAATTATTTAATATTAAAGAACATAATTTAATGTTAACCCTCCTCTTAATGCCCTGAATATCTAGAAATTTTCTTTATATTACAAAAAATGGAGTAGTGGACATTAAAAAAACCCCACTTTTATTGGATTTATTGGGGTTACATTGGTTAATAATGTAGGCTTCAGTTGTGCTTAACCTTTTTCTACCTACCCCACCCCCCTTCCCTCTGATAATCACCATATTGTTGTCTGTGTTTATGAGATTTTTTTTTTTCCCTTGCTTAATCCCTTCACTTTTTATACCCAGCCCTGGAACCCTCCTCCCCTTTGACAGCTTCCTGTCCTCTGCATCTATGTATCTGTTTCTATTTTGTTTGATAGTTTATTTTGTTCACTAGATGCCACCTATGAGTGAAATCTTATGGTACTTGTCTTTCTCTGACTGACTTATTTTACTTAACATAATACTCTCTAGGTCCGTCTATGTAGTCACAGATTGTAAGATTTCCTTCCTTTTTATGGCCAAGTAGTACTCCATTGTGTAAATCCACCACAGCTTTTCTTCTCTACTCATCTACTGATGGGCACTTGAGCTGCTTCCAAGTCTTAGCTATTGTAAATAATACTGCAGTGAACTTAGAGGTGCATATATATTTTTTGAATTACTGTTTTGGGTTTCTTCGGATAGCTTCCCAGAAGTGGAATTGCTGGGTCATAAGACAGCTCCATTTTTAATTTTTTAAGGAAACTCCATACTGCTTTCCACAGCGGCTGCACCAGTCTGCATTCCTACCAAGAGTGCTCTAGGGTTCCCTTTTCTCCAAATCCTCCCCAACACTTGTTGTTTGATTTATTGATGATACCTGTTCTGACAGGTAAGAGTTGATTATGGTGTTAATTTCTATTTCTTTGATAGTTAGTGACACTGAGCATTTTTCATATGTCTATTGGCCATTTGTAAGTCTTCTTTGGAGAAGTGTCTGGTCAGGTCCTTTGTCCATTTATTATGTGGATTGTTTTTTGTTGTTTTGTGGGGGGGGTTTGGGGTTTTTTTTAGTGTTGAATTGTATAAGTTCTTTATAAATTTTGGGTATTAACCCCTTATTAGATGTATCATTGGCAAATGGTTGTCTTTTCATATTGTTGATAGTTTCATTTGCTGTGCAAAAACTATTTACTTATTTATTTAATGGAAATTATAACATCTTTATCCTTTAATAAATTTTATTTTTCAGTTACAGTTTACATTCAACATTATTTAGTATTAGTTTCAGGTATACAACCTAGTGGTCATAACATTTTTATTCTTAAGTATTTTGCTTCAAGAAAAGCAGAACATTCTATCTAAAGTTAATAAATGATTAACTCTGACAACAATAATGAACACACCTGAATTAGTTTTTCTAATTTTGTATCTGTTACATATGTGTATGTATATCTAGTTCTCTCTATATATACATACATATATATATAGGTAGTTATTCTAAAAAAATTGAATATTTAAAAAATTTAATATCATGTTTAATTTTTCACCATTATACCTCAATAGGAAAAAAATTAAAATACATCTCTAAATATATAGTCCATGGCCAGGTAGTATTGTTTATTTATGAAAGGTTATTCTTCTTAGGAGGTTTAACTTTCAGGAAATATCAGTCTGAAGTAAATCATTAATTCAAGAAAGATGAAGACACTGCACAGAAAAGAGAAGTTGGATGCTACTGAGTCAGATTCTAAAACTGTCCCTCAGAGTTTTCTAATACTGGCCATCTCCCTTTCTATAGTCAAAAGCTATCTAGACCCTTTCTCTTTAGTTTAGTCTCCAAGAAAAATGTGGGGGCCCATCTATTTATCAATATTCAGTTTATTTCTTTCTCCCACAAGAGTCAGTCTGTTTATCAATCTTTTTCTCTAATGGCTTAGTCGAAAAAAGAGAAAACTTTAGACTTTGTTTGCAGCCAACACACATTACAAGTTACTTCCTTAAGCAGGAATTTCAAAGAGAATACCTCACAACAGCGTGTTAAACTAATGAGAGCTAGGAAGAAATAAAAAGATATTTTTCAACAAATGAAATGAAGACACAACAACCCTGAATCTTTGAAACACAGCAAAATCAACCCTAAGAGGGACATTCATAGTGTTACAGGCCTACCTCAAAAAAACAAAACGAAAACCCTCACATAATCTAAATTCACATTTAAAGGATCTACAAAAAGAACAACAAACAAAACCCAAAGTGACTAGAAGAAAGGAAATAATAAAAATCAGACCAGAAGTAAAATAAATTCTAAAACACACCCTTCCATTCTCTTGAGAGGGACATAGGATCGGAGATGAAGTTAATGAACAATCATGCTCATAAGATGAAGCTTCCAAAATATTCCCAAAAGTACAGGGTTCGGAGAGCTTTCAAGCCAGTGAACACATCCACGCCCTGGGAGAGAATCACATCCCAGTTCCGCAAGGACAGAAACTCCTGTGCTTGGGACTCTGCCAGGCCTTGCCCTATATATCTCTTTATCCAGCTGTTCATCTCTGGGCTTTATCATACTCTTTAATAAACTGGTAAACATAAGTGTTTCCCTGAGTTCCATGAGCTGCTCTAACAAATTAATTAAACCCTAAGGAAGCTCTGATTTGTAGCCAAGTCAGACAGAAGTGGGTAACCCATGGACGTACTATTTGCTATTGGCATCTGAAGTGGGAGCACATGAGACTGAGCCCTTAACCTGTGGCACTGGAAGCTATTTTCATGTAGATGGTGCCAGAATTGAGTTAAATTGTAGGACACCCAGCTGGTGTCAGAGAATTGATTGGGGGGGGAACCCTCCACACATCCGGCATCAGAAGGGTTGTGAGTGTGGTCGTAGTGTGAGAGTAAAGGAGAAACACAGGAGGGAGGGCTATTAGCATATAAGATATGCATATTATATACACATATAAACTATTTTTAGTTAGTAGGCACAAAGATAGCCATGAGATCTGTTTTGTATTTTTAATGAAGCCCCAATTTTCTGTCCTTTTATCACTCCAATAACGCCTTTTGTGAGAAGCTCACCAGAGGAAAATCACCAATGCCCTAAAAACAAATTTCAACAACAATATAGTAGACATTTAGACAAAGAATCAGTTGGATTAACAGTCAGACACAGAACTGTTTCTCAGTCAACCTCCAGGTGCCAGTCTGAAAGGTAAGGAGTATTGAGGTCTCTGTTTTCTTACACCCTCTTTTAAAAATTAAAAACTACCTAAGCACTTCCCAGAAGAAATTCTAGTATCAGCAGCTAATTAATTTAACATCGGTATATTACTCTTTGGGATCACAATTTATGTGTTTAATATTGGTCAATCTTTGATGAAAGAAAGGCCTTTCTAGTGCAGCACTGATATGTGGAAGGAACAGTCTTTGTAGGATAAAAAGAAATGGTATGGATTAAATAATGGTCATGTGTACTTCACAAATGCAGACTTATGCTGAGATTACACTGAATTTAATAGGAAAAGAAAATAGTGCTATTAAACCAAAGTATATTTTATAATTGAATAAAAAAATGAATTGTCTGTTGTTAGGCTGAAATATTCTTAACCCCTGTGTCATAGCAAATAAGCAAGGCCTGGTCACCTCACCTATTAATTCTATCCTGAATTAACAGATACTGTGTTTGACAGTGTAAAAGCCACTATGGTCATTATTTCAAGCTTCTAATGAATGCAATACATGAAGGCTGTGAAATATTTTTTTAAAGTTACCTTAACTGCACAATAACCAAATAGCAGATTTCAGAGCAAAAGGCCTATGATCGATTGTAATTTAATTTCAGTTCAGTTCATTTTCCATGATACCATGTATTTCAATAAAAATAAATACTACTGATTTCTTTTTCTGAAGGATTCTAAACCTGTGTATTTGAAGACTTCTCAAATGTTTGCCTCAGTTTTTCATTGTTTATCCTGTGTATCGAAAAGTGAGAATCCTAATTTAACAAAAAGATGGCATTTACAACAATGTAAAAACCTCTGTGGTACTTGGAAGCTTGGATTCACAAAGTCACACCCATGTAAAGCAAATATTCTCTGTATTATGCCACCAGGTGACTAGTGATTCACTGAGTTAAGCTTTTCCATGTAAATCTTAAAGAGAAAAAAGAAAAAGAATTCTCTTAACATAGTTGAAAAGTTAAATGTATATATTAAATATAAACATAAATATGAGTAAAATATTGACATTATATTATTAGACATGCATTATATGGTTTCCCATGTTGTTGTACGTGATAAAGAGACTGTGGAGCATGAGATCAAATGTGCCCTGCTGTCAAAGAGGTGACTCTCCAAAACGGGGGTGACAAGCAATAAGCAATAAACAAGTAAACAAATAACAATTCCATGCCAGATCGTGGTAAAGGTTATGAAGCAAATAGTCGTGGTAATATGACAAGTGCGCTGGAAATCGGGGGACTTGGTGTGGTGCCTGACACATGCAGTTAGGGAAGGTGTCTCTGAGAAGGTGAACCTGGAGCTGGGAACAAAGGATGGGAAAGAGTTGACCAAGCTAAGGGTTGGGGAAAAAGCCTTCCAAGCAGATGGGGCATGAAGTGAAAAGGCCTTATAGTGGAGAAAATGTTAGATTTTCAATGACCAGAAATGAAATGTGTCTGCCTGGAGTTGACTGAACAAGGGAAGGGTGGTTCAAGGCAGGTTTGGAGAGGCAGATAAGGACCCGATTGCCAAACATCACTAAAAATTACCAAACCCCTACTAAGTACAACTTTAGTGCCCACCCCACATGAAATTGCAACTGGTATTAACCATTCATAAAATCAAGGGTCTATTTCACAGTTTGCATTAAGTGAAAATCTTTATCTTGTTCTATTAACAGACATTTGCTGAGTACCTACTATGTGCTAGACACTGTTCTAGGTTCCAGGAATGAAGTAATGAAATAAAGAGAAAAGCCTGCGCATGTGGAACTTGCCTTAAATCTTTCTTTGCTCATAGTACTTGCAATGCCAGAAAAAGGATAGTGTCTAGGCTTCTCACTTGCAGCTTTATATTGCTGTTATAACTTTACTAATAAAATTTTATGTAGGTTTCAATAATCCTAGGGATAAACAGTTAATATACTTCTCTTTCACAGGAAAAAAATTCTTCTAATGAAGTCAAATTTTGACCATGTAAGAGTACAATTCTACACTTCCTGATGGAAAATAATTATAGAATATGAAGCTATTAACTGAACTTACATATGAAATGGTGTTACTTATGATAGCCATTCCTCCAAAGTGAGTTATGCTCACTCTATTTTCTTTCTAGAGGGGCAGCAATCCATTAATTCCATGGTACAACTTACTTTGAATATTTGATATGATATAGGAACCCTTAGACCAGCATTTTCTACCTTCTAAGTGATTTGTAATAAAATGGCATAGGATAGTGTATGGCATAGGATAGACTTATGATAGTTTTTTTATAATTTCCAAACCCTGTCTATAAAGACACATCTCACAGGATTGATTTTTCAAATGCTGACAATTTTGTCTTCCCATTATATATAATTAATACTTTAAGTCTCAATTCTAGTTTTTCAATTTGACAATGATATTTCAGTTGTAAGATCAAGTTGACCAGAAAAGGTGTTGTAGGAAAAAAAAGGTGGGGGGTGGTTATTTTAAGAGATCACAGATCTAAAACCTTGTGCGAATGGAAAAAAAGTGACTTGAGAAATAATAATTATAGTATAATATTTGACAACTTAAAGATATATAAACAAAGAAATAAATAAGTAAAAAATGAAGAGGTCATGGGCTTCATGGACATAACAGTACTGTGCTCTGATCTTTATGTAGAAAGCAAAACTTTATAAAGGTTTTCACTAAAGCATGTCATAGTGACCCTTCTAAAAGAGTTTAAACAACATTTGTTCTCTTTTGTATTTCGTTCTAGGTATAAAGTGAAAAAAGTTTGATTTAGAGAAACAGTGCTGGCAGGATTTTCATATATATGAAACTTGAGAAAAGTCATCCAATATTATGCACCAAATGACGCCAAGGGTCACTTGTGGAAGGCATTTCTGGAGTAACATTAAATATGATTTATAAGTATTATATATTGCTTTATATAGTTTTCATTTTATTTCTGCTTCTTCATTTGCTGTGGTTGTATAAGCAGCATATGAGGTCACAGCAGGTCAAGAGTTTTATGGATGATTTGATTTTTAACTCCACAACTGTACAATATCAGGAAAATAAAGAGAAGGTGAAGTCGTTGTAAGTGTACTCATAATTAAGGATATACATCATAAAATATTGTATTAGATTCTCTGAGTTAATGAATAATATGTCTTCCATGAAACTATCCTTTCTCAATCCACATCTCCTGTGGGAGTTTCATTTCAGTTCTCCTACATCTCCTTGAGAATTATCTCTATTCCCTTATTTATTATGCTAAATTATAATACAACACCAGTGGTAAGTAATATTTGAGGTCTTATTATGTTCCAGTGCTGGGTTAAATAATACATCACACAATATTATTAAGTTCCTAAAACCAACAAACATGTGGGGTAGATTTTATTATCTTTATTTTACATCATAGGAAGCAGTTCTCTGAGAAGTTAAGGATCTAATGAAAGGCCACATGGCTAGGAAATTCTGAAAACTGAATTAAATCCCATGTCTGTCTTATTACAAAATCTATTACTTCTGTTTATTTATATCTATTACACTGGGACTTTTTATGAGGTCAAAGGGCTTAAGCTTTTATATATCATCATCAACAAAAGTCACTGCCCCTATAACATTAAAAATGAAAACAATAAAAAACAAACAAAAAATGTATTTGAGTTTAATAAGCCACTTACTCTTCCAACCAGTGCTGAAAACTTAGTGTATACATTGAAAATACTTCATAAATCATTACTGAAGTACTACCTATTGATGTGTGGCAGTGCTAACAAGGAGGACTTTAGATTTGGGTACATTCGTAGCTTATATTTAAAATAATGAAGCTTCATAATTTATATTTGTTACTGTAATCCTTAACCCTGACTTTACTTTTGAGTCACATGGAAACATTTTTAAAAAGTTTTTAGCCCTAGCAGGTTTTACTCAGTGGTTAGAGCATCAGCCCACAGACTGAAGGGTCATGGGTTTGATTCTGGTCAAGGGGACTTACCTTGGCTGCAGGCTCCATCGCAAGGTATATGTGCTAGGCAGCCAATCGATAGGTCTCCCTCACATAGATGTTTCTCTCTCTGTATCTCTTTGTCCCTTCCACTCTCTCTAAAAAGTCAATGGGAAAAACATCCTCAGGTGGGGATTAACAAAAAAGGAAAAAAAATTTTGAAAAAGTTGCATGGACCCAAGATCAATTAAATCAATCTTTTGAAGTGTGAGGTACAGTCATCAAAACTTTAAAAAATCTACACTGGTGATTATTTAGTTGAGAACCACTCAGAAATATGTGGCACCTTCTTCACAGTCTTGTATTCAAGGAATTCAATTTCTCTTATTTATATGAAAATTAAAGACAGTAATATACCACAATGGACACAAGATAAAAATGCCACTGTCTTTATAATTAGTGCCCACACTTCAAAGGGGTAAGGAGGAATTAGAGTGTAGCTAATACAATGATCATGTTTCCTGAGTACTTATAACTTAAATCTATGCAGTTGACTTGGGTTTGTGAAAAGTGAGCAGCTAGTTGCTAGCTCTATAGTAACCTGGTAAAAGGTGCTAAGTTAGACCTATACAACTACTGTCCCCTGGGTGTTTTAACTTAGCTTTTCATGTAACCCATCTCTAGATTCTGCCATTTTACATAGGTCAGAGAAGTGAGAATTACATATTTTCAATTAATAGTTGCTATCTATAATTAGGCCTTAGTGGAGGCTTGTATTCTATTAGGCTGTCTGGTACCTTTATTTGTGCAATCTTGAGCAAGTTTCTTAACTTTCTGTGTTTCACTTTAATTAACTAAGACTTGTTTTGTGTCCTAACATTTGGTCTGTCCAAGAAAATGTTTCATGTGCACTTGAAAGGAATGTATAGTCTGCTGTTTTGGGGCAAGATGCTCTAAAGATATCAATTAAATCCATCTGACCTAGTGTGTCACTTAAGGCCGCTGCCTTCCTTGCTGATTTTCTGTCTGGAAGATCTATCCATTGATGTCAATGGGGTAATAAAACTCCCTACTATGATTGTATTACTGTCGATCTCTCCTTTCATGTCCATCAATAACTGATTTATATATTTAGGCAGTCCTCTTTTGGGTGCATAAAGTTTAAAAGTGTTATATCCCCTCATTGGATTGATCCATTTATCATTATGTAATGTTCTCCTTTGTCTCTTATTATATAGCTTTTGTTTTAAAGCCTATTTTGTCCCATAGAAGTACGGATAACCCAACTTTTTTTTTTTTTCATTTGCAGGAAATATCTTTTTCCATCCCTTTACCTTTTAGTCTGTGTGTATTTTTGTTCTGAGGTGGGTGTCTTGTAGGTAGCGTTTATATGGGTCTTATTTTTTATTCATGCAGCTACCCTATATCTTTTGATTGGAACATTTAAGCCATTTACATTATCATTATTTTTAAAATTTTTATTATATTATTTTTATTGTTGAGAGTATTACAGGTGTCCCCCCATTTTTTTCTCCCCCTTGCCTCACACTACCCAGTTCCCACCCCACTCCAGGCCTTCACCACCCTATTGTCTATGTTCATGGGCAATGCATATATGCATATAACTTCTTTGGTTAATCTCTTTCCATCCCCCACTTCCCCCTTCCCTTTCAGATTGGTCAGTCTGTTCCATGTTTCCATGTCTCTGGTTCTATTTTATTCAACAGTTTCTTGTGTTCATTAGATTCCACATGTAAGTGAGATTATACAGTATTTATCTTTCTCTGACTGGCTTATTTTGCTTAGCATAACCATCTCCAGGTCCCTCCATGCTGTCTCAAAGGGTAAGAGATCCTTCTTTTTTACAGCCGCATAGTATTCCATTGTGTAAATGTCCCATTCCCCACCCCCCCACACTTCTAGGAATATATCCTAAGAATCCCGAAACACCAATCAGAAATAATATATGCACCCCTATGTTCATAGAAGCGTTATTTGCAACAGCTAAAATCTGGAAACAGCCCAAGTGCCAATTTGTTGGTGAATGGGTAAAAATTAAGCCATTTACATTTAAAGTGATTATTGATAACTATGTATTTATTGTCATTTTATTTGTTATAACTCTGTTGCTCTCTCTTTTTCCTTCTTATTCTTATAGAAAACCATTTAACATTTCTTGTAATACTGATTTTGTGCTAATGAACTCATTTAGCTTTTTCTTGTCTAGAAAGCTTTTAATTTCTCCTTCAATATTAATTGATAGGCTTGCTAGGTAAAGTAGTCTTGGTTGTAGGTCCTTATTTTTCATCACTTTGAATATTTCATGCCAATCCCTTTAGGCCTGAAGTATTTCATTTGAGAAATCAGATGACAGTCTTATGGGAGCTCCCTTGTAGGTAATTACTTGTCTTTATCATGATACTTTTAAGATTCTCTCTTTGTCTTTAATCTTTGTCATTTTAATTATGATGTGTCTTCATGTGGGCCTCTTTGGGTTCATTTTATTTGAGACTCTCCATACGTCCTGGACTTGTGTCTTTTTCCTTCACCAGGTTAGGGTGAATTATTTCTTCAAATATGATCTTAATCCCTTGCTCTCTCTCTAACCTGCTGTTTATTCCTTCTAGTGTATTTTTCATTTCTGAATGCTTTTTTAATGTTTTCTATGTCCCTTTTAATGCTTTCTATCTCTTTCTTTCTTCTCACTGAGTTCATCAATTTTTTTCCCCTAAGTTCCTTGAGCATCCTTATAACCATTAGTTCTTTGTCTGGAGATTTCTCCTGTTCTTTCATTTGGGACATGCTTCTTTGTCTCCCCGCTTTGGCTGTCTCTTTGTGTTTATTTCAATGTATTAGGTAGACCTTCTATGACTTCCAGGCTTGGTAGGTGTCCTGTGGGACCCAGTGGCATGGTCTTCGTAATCAACTGAGCTGGGTGCTCAGGGAATGTTTCTTGTGTGGGTTACATGAGCCATCCTGTTGTACTTGGGTCTTGATTGCTGTTGGCCCATTTATGTGTAGGGTTGGCCCTCAGTCTGGTTGACCTTGACCACAGTGTATGAGTTGCTTTTTGGGTGCTGAACACAAAGTGGAATTCACCTCAGAAATGTCTGTTGCCTGCTAAGGTCTCCCTTTGGATGTGTTGCTTAGGGGGCCAATTGGATCCTGCGCTGATGTTTTCTGAGCTTGCCACTGGGTGTGTTGGTTCTGGGGCTACTTGGGAGGGACTCTGGTGCAGGTAAATGTCATTCACTGTCTTTGACTGGCCCTGGTCAACTAGCTTGGAGCTACAAAGTTTGTGGCTGTCTCTGCTGGGCTGAGTGTACGAGAAGGGCTAAGCTGTGTACCAAGGCTGTCTTACACCAGAACTGAGCCCAGGGGTAGGTCAGCAAAAGGTCCAAAGCACTCTGAGATCTGACTCGGCCTGGCTCATCTTGCCAACTGCCTGTTAGGCTAAGTTACTGAAAGAGCTTCTGGCAGTGTACTTGTTGTATGAGGTAGGATCTCAGTGCATCACCAAGTAGGGGTGAGTGGTGTTCACTAGGTTCAAAGTCAGGGCCAGTACTGGGTCTGAGGCCACTTAGCAAAAATTTCAGGGTACACCAAGGCTAGCTGCCACTGGCTGGGTGCTTGCAGACCTTTGTGGTGAGGCAGGGTCTAAGGGAGTTGTCAGGGTGAGGCCAGCAGAGTTTATCAAGCCTTAAAAGACCAAGATTTGGCCTTGTCATAGTAGGACTCTGCACCAGTCAGGCATGTGAGGTAAATATGACCTTGGTCCTAAAGCCACATAGCTCAGTTTATTTCGAATTTTGCCCAGACCTGCTGGAGAGACCAAGCTCAGCTGGGCTGGGTCGCTGGGAGTCCAGAGGGTGGGACTCCTGTGAGGGGGTGATTCTGGTCAGGCTCACAGGGAGGTGGGTGGAATGGCTCTCTCCCCAGAGCTGCACAATTCCATTTTTGATACCCTCTGAGTTTTCTTAGATCTCTACACTCCTTCACAGGATGTGAATTTCTCAGGGCAGGTGACAGGGAGCTTGGAGGGTGCGGCTATTGCATTCCCCCAGGCTGATGTTATATGAAGGGGAGTGCTTGACCCAAGAAAAATGGTGTCTGTGATGTGTAGGAGGCACTCAGCACAAGGCCCCTGCTGCTGTTCCTTTTGCTGTCTCCCAGAAGCCATAAAACTCAGTCTCTCTTCACACAATTCTTGACTGCCCTGCCATCCCTTTGCTGGAACCCAGGGTGAGTGGCTGTGAACATAATTTTGTGCTCTGGACCTTTAAGAGGGCACCAGTGTCTCTACCTGGCAGAGAGAATCCCTGCTGATTTTCACAACCAGCTGTTTTATAGGCACTCTTCCTGGCTCTGGTGCTCTGGAATGGGGAGCCCAGCATGCAGTTGAAACCACTGACTCCTCAAGGGGCAACTTTGCAGCTGAGATAATCCTCTGGATTGGTAGCTGCTACAGGTAGGTGTGGGCCCAGCCCTTTCACGTCTCAGCCCTTCCTATCAGTCTCTATGTGGCTTCTTCTGTAAATTCTTGGTTATAAGACTTCTGTTCAGCTAGTCTTCAGTTGGTTATTCAGATTGTTTGTTCTATATTTTAGTCGTAATTCCAGTTTGGTGCTGGGAGAAAGTGAGTGTAACTTCTGCCTACTCCATCACCATCTTGGATCCTCCATAGCAGGTATGCTTAACTTCCCTCGACAGCACCATAGTTAAACTATTTCAGAAGACTGTTTAGAGGTGCAGTGATATACAACAGTGATTTCCAACATATACCGATGCGTGGTTTCCATCCTTGTACACCCTGATTTTATTGTTATGAGGTGCAACCTGGGCTTTCAGAATTTTCAAGTCTTCTCAGCTGGTTCTAATGTATCACAAAACTTGGAAACCAGTGATGTAAATACTTTATCACACAGTGTGACATGAATGGCAAGAAGATTAATGTCATCTCTATTAATTCTTTATTATTATTAATGTTATCATTAGACACTGGTCTGAAAGAAAAACACAGGGATTTAAAAAAAAAACTAAGACAAAACCAAAAATAAGTGAAACAATGAGTTAACTGGTATATATAAAACATATTTTTGTGGTTAAAAACGATTTTAAAATTTCTTTTATAGAAGATAAACTAAAAAAAAAGTAGAAGCTTAAAAAACAAATGAATCAAACAATATAAACCTGAAACTTTGTTTTCAGTTGAGTTTTACTGGATTCTGTTATTCTGCATGAGTCACAACAATCCTCCTTGGTGCTTCCATTTAGGTGGTTACACAAAAGCTTTCAGGAATATGGCTATTTCTACTTATGCCTCATATTTCCCTAAGCCTTTGAAGTTTTCTATAGTGATTACTGACTCATCTATGGCTTCACAGAGAAGAAAATAGGTATTCAAAGAAGACAGGCATGCTCAGCAGTTTCCTAATCTTTCTGTAGTATTCCCAAACTGTTTTACCTGAAGGCAGAGATAAGGATTTCTTAAACTCTCAAGATTCTTTTGAGCCTCACAGTCTGTTGTTAAGCCTCTGTAGTAGTAAAAGCTAATGCTTATAATGAATGCAAACTAATGAAGTATTAGGCACAGTTTTCCATCCTTCATCTGTGACTTGCCTTAGGCAAAGGACATGTGCTTGCTAATTTTAGTCAGTCATTTGCTGAGTTTCCTGAGGTCAGATAGCTTTGGTGACTGGAAGGATATGCATTTGTGAAGGAGCCTCTTATGCAAAACAGAGGGTTTTTTTACACTGTGGCTCTTAGTCTTTATGTAGTTATCCTGGGGAGAATATTTATAAGTATTTTTATATGGTTGATGAATTTTAACATTTTGTATGTGATATTTGAAAACTATATATGAAGCGAAATAGTGAAAATTTTGACTCTGAGGAAAGAGTGGAAATAGTAGTATATTTATTTTGTTTCTTCTTTCTCTGAGTCTCTATGTTAGCTTAAGAGCTAAAGCTACTAAATTTATAATTTTTCAGATATCTTAATACTGTTAGAATATATAGGGTGGGGAAAAATAGGTTTACAGTTGTGAGTATTTGAAACACAAAATTTATTCTTTATTTTAATGAATCTTTATTGATTTCAGAGAGAGGAAAGGAGAGGGAGAGAGAGAGAGAAACATCAATGATGAGAGTCCTTGATCAGCTGCCTCCTACAGGCCCCTGGCTGGGGATTGAGCCCGCAACCAGGGCATGTGCCCTAACCGGGAATTGAACCGCAATAGCCTGGATCCTAGGTCGACGCTCAACCTCTTAGCCACACCCAGCTGGGCCAAAATTTATTCTTGTATTATTTATTGTTTATTGTATTTTTTCCATAAAACCAACTGTAAACCCACTTTTGCTCTACCCTCTATATGACAATCTAAATACAGCTCTATTAGCGTAGTTACAATGATTGACTTTTCTGCCCATAAAGAGATATTTTTCCATACTGTATTAGAACAAATGTATAAACACCTTGTGCTGGTTTGTCTTGAACAATACATGACCAATAAACTAGGATTTCTTCGGTTTTGTTACAGTAAGTGGATACAAATCAGAATCAGAATTTTCAGAGCATGAACGTAATCAATTTGAGCAAATTTCAGAGCAAATCAGAATTTTCAGAGCATGAATGTAATCAATTTGAGCTTAACTATTCTGGTTGGGAAAAGTCAGCTCAGTTATTTCCAGTCATTTAGATATTTCTTAACAAGAGAACATTTGGTTGTTTCAATAATATCACAATAATGTGTATATTATATCATCTGAAAATATGTTTTCATATCTAATTCTATACACAAATGTATAAAGTCACACATACAACCCAAGTAAGCTTAATTTTCCATGCACAAGATAAGCACCTCAGGAGAAAAGCTAAAGATTATTTTACTCCTGTATGTTATGTTCATATGTAGAAAAGAACTCCCCCCTTTCTGATTTCCTGCTAAGATTTTCAACAGTTCTGCCAATTAGCATCAAATAAAAGAGGGAATACTTTTCCTAGTAGGAGTTTAACCGTAATTTGGCTTATATAATTTAGAGTTACGGATAAGTCTTAATTTTTGGTGTTTCCACCAAACTGAAGCTATTTTAAACCATTGATTGACTTCCTAGTCAACAAGGGTGCTTTTTGTGATTTACAAGATTAAAAATAAATAAATGAATAAATATATAATAAATGTATTAGTAGAGTATTATTATTTTTTCTTATAAAATTCATGGAATAACTATAGAGCCCATTCTTTAATTTGCAATGTTTGATGTGTATTTAAATTTAAATGGTTTATTTTTCAATCAAGAAAAATCTAACAGATAGATATTTTAAAAATCCCAGGAATCATGAAAGAATATTTTAGTCATTATTATAATACCGATTTACTAATTGTCCTGGCAAGAGCATTAGTAATTTTTGTTAGAACCTAGTTCTGATGATCTCAAAGAGGCCAATCCCTGCCCCTTTGTTTTCCCACTATATCCTGGCTCAAAGCACCTGGGAAGTCCATTCCTGAGACCTGTCAGTCAGCCTGTCTCACACATACACACACACGCACACACACATACACACAATGTACATAACATTCACTCTTTACAAGGATGGTCACTGCCATGCCTGCTGACCTCTAACTGGTAAATTACCTAATTGATACCACTTTCAATTCTAAAAGGTTCTTTTTGTTTTCCAAGTTATTCTAGTATCATCTTGCATCAATGGATTAACACCTTTACCCACATGTATACAGGAAACATGAACTAAGGAGAGGCATTTCACTAAGTATATGCAAGAGGGGGGTGCTAAAAGTGAAGCAGCAGTACTGGATCCAGCACCTGAACCTTTTATTGTGGAGGTCATGTAATTAGAATCTTTTGGAAGAATTTGGATAGTCTTGAGATGGCCAAGAAAGAAAACTAAGGGTCAAAGAAAGAACCAAGGCCAAAATATGTTTTGTAGGAGAGCTGGTTTTATCCAAGCATAGCATAGGCTGGAAACCACTTTGACTCCCAACTACTTTAGCACAATGGTTGAACTTTGGGAATGGTGGTTAAACATGTAAGTGTGAACCAAGAAAGATGCAACCTGAGATACCAAGCATATGGTGTGTTGTACTGACATCTGGGTAACCAAGTCATTTCTGTATCAATGCACAAGCATCCACAGGAAGAGTGAGGTCAGGTGTCAACAGACATCAAATGGCAGTAATTAAAACAACTGGCTCATGGAAACCTCCAATCAACTCACCCAATATAGTTTGTTCCCAATTCCCTTTTCTCCCGTTTCTACCTGCAGAGTAGAGATTCCACAGCCCATCATTACAATCATTTCCTTGTAAATACCTCCAATTGTCTCCTTTCTACCCTCATTTTAATCACAAGGACTGGCTATAGGTATACAACATCACAACTTTGCTTAGAGTGTCAGCTTGAATTCTTTATTGCACACTCAATAGGGTGTGTGACACTTCAAGGCACTCATCATTTCTTTAGTGGGTTAACCTCCACTTTGGAGCCAACTATTTTATACCTACTTTTCTTTTGCCTCCCATTTCACTTTTGACAACTGCACCTCATACTTTACTGATAATATGGAAACCAATAGAAAACACTCTGTCCTGGTCCATCACCATGGCCTTCATATCTAGGATGAATGAAACCTTTGGGCCTTAGTCAAAGTCCTCTCTTCTTTAGATCTCGACCTAATCACCTCTTGTTATCTCCTGGAAAGAACAGCAGACATTCTTTCCTTCTGCATGTCAAAATCTCCACACTTATTCAATATTTTGTAACAATGTATAGACCCATTAAAAGGTCATCCATCTTTTTAAAAATTTCTTGTAACTTCATTTGGCCATTCTGCCACTGCCCAATTTACCTGTCTCCCTTTAGAATATAACTTACACTCTGTACTCACTGTCTCCGTTTCCATATATCCTTGTTTCACTACTTCATGGAAACTTCTTTTCCAAAGTTGCCAATGGTCACAAGCGTTGCTTTTACTGCTGGTCATATCTCTGTTCTCATCTTTATTAAACCTCTAATAGAATTTGAAACAATTGAGTATTTGATCCTTCTTAAAATATTCTCATCTCTTGGCTATTGTAAAATCATGGTTTTACAATATTCCAGGGTTTCTTGTCTGCCTTTACCATTTCAGCCTGTTTATTGGCTCTGTGTAATAAAAATTAACCTTGACTGCCCGGCTGGCATGGCTCAGTAGTTGAGCATTGACTCATGAAGCAGGAGATCATGGTTTGATTCCCAGTTGGGGCACATGCCTGGGTTGCTGGCTCAATCCCCAATAGGGGGCATGCAGGAGGCAGCTAATCAATGACTCACTCTCCTCATTGATGTTTCTGTCTCTCTCTCTCTCCCTTCCTCTCTCTGAAATCAATAAAAACATATTAAAAAAATATGACCAAAGAGAGGTCAGGCCTTGTTCTACGCTACTGGGAGGTGGGAATGTTCTGTCTGATGAAAGTGTCTTTGTTTACCAGGGGCCTTGGCCACTGGACAGTTCAACAATGTGATTTATGATGGAAGCTTTGGGGCTGTAGTATGTACTCTACCTTTAAAAAAGCTAGAGACTAAAGTTTACACAGGTGTGTAGTCAATTATGGAGCCCCAATCAAAATTTTAGACACCAAGTTTCAGGTGAGCTTGCCTGGTTGACAATATTCACGGAGTATTTTCACACATTGATTCTAGGAAATAACAGCTTTTAGTGAGTTCTGTGAATCATTCTAGAGAATTATCAAACCTGAGTGTGGTTTACCCTAGGCATGCAATTGGTGTTAGAAGTGAGGAATGTCTATGGATTGTTTCCTCAAACTCTGGAGGCTCCTCCCCCCACCCCCATTTGGAATATTGAAGTACTCCAGGGCTTGGTCCTAGTTCCCTTTTCTCCACCTATACACTCTTTCTTGATCATTTTATAGTATCCTAGAGTTTCAAATACCATCCAAAATGTATATCTCTAGCCCCAATTTTTTCTTAGAATTTCATGATAAATGATAGGCCTCATGTAACACATCTGCTTTTGTGACTTTTGGTTGTTAAAATTCACAACCCATTGCTCTGAGCAAGAAGATACCTTTTAAGTTCTACCATCTGACCCAGTCTCCCTGGAGCTTTATCTTAATTCTCCAACCTTCCACAATCCAGAACAATCTCAGGACCTTAACTGTTCTAGCTCTATGGGCAGCTTCAATTATGATTGGTTGGTGGTTGTGGCAGCTATATTTTAAGATGTTTTCTTGGCACCTCTTGGGGCTACTCAGGGGTCATTATGTCACTCTGGCACCTGGCAATCTGCTGGATCTCTCACCAACTCATTGTTGCTTCCCTGGGAAGGCCCTCTTTTCCAATATATATTTTGCCTAAGTGGCCTTGAACTCCAGGGCAAGAGACAGGAGACAGAGTGCTTGGTAGCCATGATGGTATCTGAGCATATAAATGACAAATAGCTATCTGGCACCTTGAGATTATAACCTCATGCTTCTGGATGTTGCTCTCTTAAAATCATTCTTGCTTATGTAGTTTATTATGTGAATTAGAGCCTTGGGACTCTTTTCTGTAAGGTTCCTGGGAAAAACCTGGAGAGAAGGTCGTTGGTCTTAATTAGGTTCATCAAAGGCAGTAGCAGAGCACTGTAGGCTCTGCAAGAGCAGTGGGTGCTCCATAGAGAGCTGGGAGGCTTGAAAGATGGAGTTTGTAAGTCTCTGAAGCTGGGGGTGTTTGAAACACAGATGTCCCTTTCACCCTTCCCATTGACTTTCTTTTTAAAAGAAAGTTTTCTTAATTTGATGAAATTAATCTATTTTTTTATTTTGTTGGCAAATTCAATGACATGAAGAGTTATCCTAATGTTTTATTCTAAGGGATCTACAGTTTTAGCACTTACATTTAAATCTTTGAGTCATTTTGAGTTAATATTTGTGTAAGATGTGAGGTAGGGGTCCAAATTAATTCTATTGTATCTTGATATCTAGTTGTCCCAGCCCTATTAGTTTAAAAGGCAATTATTTTCCCATTCAACTTTCTTGGCACACTTGTTGAAATCCACTGGCCAAGATATATGGGTTTATTTTTGAACTTTCCATTCTTGTTCATTGATCTTTGTGTCCATCCTTATGCCGATACTGCAGAGTATTGATTGTTGTAGAATCAAGAAGTGTGAATCCTGTAACTGTTCCTTTTAAAAAAAGTCTTGATTATTCTAGATTCTTTCTATTCGCTAGTGAATTTTAAGATCAACTTATAAATTCCATAATAAAAAAGGAAGGGGAGTTTTTTATAAGGATCATGTTTAAACTATAAGTGAATTCAGAAATTGTTGCCATTTGAAAAAGTTTTAGACTTATAATTCATGAACGCATGTCTTTCCATTTCTTTAGGATTTTAAAAAATATCTTTCTACAATAGTTGTAGTTTTCAGTGTATTAGACTTTAATTCATTTTATTAAATTTATTCTGCAGTATTTTATTATTTTTGATACTATTGTAAAGTGAGTTGCTTTCTTAATGTTGCCTTTAGATTATTCATTGCTAGAGAAAAATAACTTATTTTTTGTAGTAATCATCTTTCTGATGACCATACTGAACTCATTTATTAGTTATATCAGCTGTGTGTGTATGTGTGTGTGCGAATTCTGTAGGGATTTTTGTTATTTTTGGTTTGTTTTTTTTTTGAGAGGGAGGGAGAGATAGAAACATCAACGGTGAGAGAGTCGTCATTGATTGGCTGCCTCCTGCACGCCCCCGACTGGAGGTCGAACCCGCAACCTGGGCATGTGCCCTGACCCGGAATCAAACCACAGTCTCCGGGATGCTAGATTGTTGCTCAACCTCTGAGCCACACCTAGCAGAGCCCTAGGGATTTTTAAAGTTAAGATGGAGTCATTTGCAAATAGATACAGTTTTATTCTTTTACAATATGGAGCCTTTTTGTTTTATTTTCTTGCCTAGTTGTCCTAGCAAAACCTTCCAATGTAATGTTGAGTAGAAATGATGAGAGCAAACATCTTTGTCTTTTTCCTGATCTCAGAGAAAGAGAAACCTTTTGTTTTTTTCTGTATCTATTAATGATCACTTGAGTTTTGTATTTTATTAATAATGTATATTACATTGATTAATTTTCATATGTTGAACCAACCTTGTTACTAAGATAAGTCACACTTGTTCACAGTGCAAAATCTTTTTTATAAGTTGGTGGATTTGTTTGCTAGTATTTTTTTCAATATTTTTACATCTATTTAGTTTCCTTTTTGTGTGATATCATTGCCTTGATCTGGTATTGAGATAATGCTGGCCTCATAGAATGAGTTGTGAAATGATCCATCTTCCTTTGTTTTTGGGAGTTGGTAAAAACTGTGTTTAGCTCTTAAACTTGGAGTTGAGTCACCAGTGAAGTAATCTAGTCTGGCGTTTTCTCTGTGAGTAGCTGCAGTTTTTACGACGAATTCTTTTTCTAAGTCTATGCACATATTCTCTTCCTTGTAACTTTTTCATCAATTTGTGTCTTTCTAGGAATTCACGTTTCGCTTAGGTTTTCTAACTCTCTAGCATACCTTTATGCAATATCAGTACTTTTATCCCCTCTTTAATTTATGATTTCAGTAATTTAAATTTTATTTCTTATCTCTAGTTGTCTCTCTAGAAGTCGGTCAGTTTTGAGAATGTTTTGATAGAACAAACTTTTGGCTTTGCTACAATTCTTCATTGTTTTTCCAGTTTCTATCTCTTTTATTTCTGGCTTACTCTTTATTATTTCTTCCTTCTGCTTGAAATGGATTTAATTTCCTATTCTTTTCCTAGTTTCTTAAGGCAAAACACTATTTTATTGATTTGAGAAATTTTTTTCTTTTTAAATATAAGCATTCACAACATACATTTTCTCTTAAACACTGTTTTCACAGTTTCCATCAGTATTCTTATGTTGCATTTTGTTTTCATTCATCTCTAAGTATTTTCTAATTTACCTTTTTATTCCATCTTTGACTCATTGGTTATATAGGAGTGTGGTGTTACTTTCCAGTTTGGAATTACCCAAATTTCATTCTGTTATTGATTTCTAATTTCATTTCATTGTGGTTAGAGCACATGCTTAGTACTATTTCAGTTCTTTATATTTATTGAGACTTGTTTTATAGCTTAATGTATGATCAATCTTGGAGAAGGTCCATGTGCACTTGAGAAGAATTTGCATTCTGCTCTTGGGGGATCCTTCAATGGCTAGGACAAAATCTCTAGAATGAAAACCTACACACTACTCCATAGTCTATGACCTTCTACATGCTCTGGATTCTGCTTTTGTCTTTGTTTTTACTATATAGCATTTTCTTTCTTCTCCACTAGTATCCATTGAGGTTAACCTCGTTTCTGTCTCTTTGATACCCCCAAATCCCCACCTCGATGTCTTTCCACATGCTGTTCCCTCTGGTTAGAACATTAAAACATAATCAATAACATTCCATGTGCTATAGATTTTGTTAGTAGCTTCACATAGCAATGATGCTTTATAATCATCATTTTATATATGAGGAAACCGAGGCCTAAAAAGGTTAATGTACTCATCCAAGGTACATAGAAAGTACAATTCTGGAAAACACTGGACAATTAACAGTTTTTGTTATAAATTCCCTGATGTCTCTTATCTACTGTGTCACGGAGCCAGGATTCCAACTGTGTATGTCTGATTCCAGAGCCTAAATATTTAACCGCTGTCTTATTTTGAAACATTACTATGAGTGTCAAATGGAATGACGTGTGCAATCCCCGCCTGCACAATTTAAACTTTCTTTAGATATTCTGAACCATATGTTGTTATAGGCAGAGCGATGAATGTGCCGCTCGTGAGAGCCTGAGGGATATTCTTGCTCTTCTCATCTGTTTTCAGCATAATTTCACCCTTAGATTTTATGCCAAAGCTAAATTTTCAGTCATATATATTCATTTACATCATCCACATATATGAATACAATGTGCTTCTTGCTGATATGTTGTACACACTATTTTCATTGCCTCAAATTCCAATGTTAAAATGAAGCAAATCCATAATAATTGTTTTTCTAATAATATTTTCTTGTGGTAAGAACCCAACATGAAATCTACCTCATTAACAATTTTTTTAAGTGTACAATACTGTTTAAAATGGGGATAATTTTGTACAACAGCTCTCTAAAAATTACTTATCCTGCATAATTGAGACTTTATGCCCATTGATTAGCAACTCCCCATTTCCCCCTTTTCCCGGCCCCTGACAACCATTGTTCTACTCTGATTTTATGAGATTATTTTAGATACGTCATATAAGTGGAATCATGGCGTATTTATCCTTCTGTTATTGCTTAATTCACTTTGCATAACGTGCTGAGGAATCATCCATGTTGTTACATATTGTAGGATTTCCTTCTTTTTTAAAAATGTTTTATTGATTTCAGAGAGAGTAAAGGAGAGGGAGAGAGAGATAGAAACATCAATGATGAGAGAGAAGCATCGATCCGCTGCCTCCTGCAGGCCCTCTACTGGTGATTGAGGCCACAACCTGGGCATGTGCCCCAACAGGGAATCGAACTCTGACCTCCTGGTTCATGGGTGGATGCTCAGCCGCTGAGCCATGCCAGCCAGGTCCACTCCTCCTCCCGCCCCCCTTCTTCTTCCTTTAACTTCTGCAGAGTCCAGGCTGTGCATATTATTTAATTCATTTTTATTCTTTTTCTTTCAGTTTTGTTAACATATAACTGACATATAGCATTGTATAAGTTTAAAATATATAGGATAGTTTCTTGACTTACATATAATGTGAAATTACTACCCCCGTTACCTCATATAGATTTAAAATAAAAAGTATTTTCCTTGTGATGAGAACTATTAGGTCTACTCAGCAGCTTTCAGATATAGCACACAGCAGTGTCAACTGTCATCCTCATGTTGCACATTACATCCCCAGGACTTATTTACCTTATAACTGGAAGTTAGTACCTATTGACCACCTTCATCCAATTCCCCTGCCCACCATTCCTACCCAGGGCAGTCACAAGTCTGATCTCTTTTTCCACAAATTTGATTTTTCTTTATTTTCTTTTAATTTTACATTAGATTCTACATATCAGGGAGAGCATACAGTATTTATTTTTCTCTACCTGACTTATTTTCACTTAACATAATGCCCTCAAAGTCTATCCATGTTCTTGCAGTTCCTGTCAATCGTGATACACTAAATGGTTGCTCTCTTTGATATATTTTTATTATACTCACATATGTATATAAATATATTTATCAGTTTTTGTTTTTATAAAATTTACATTTAAGTGTTCCTTCCTACCGGTCAACCTATTTTACTCATTTCTTGAAAGCAAGAAAATAGCTTTCTTTCAATTTTAAAATCCTGGTTCTTCTTTCATTGCATGCACACAATAAAAATAAAATGTTAGATAAAAAATGAATTACTGCCTCTGCTCCCAGTTCATTATGCAAGATTAGGAAAACGAAAGATTTCATATTTGTGAAAAAGGTTGTTTTAGAAAAAATGGTTTTAAATCTCTTTGGACCTCAAGTAACTTGTATGACCTGAGGAAAGCTCTGGAGCATCTCCCAAGAAAAAATACACATCTAGTCACTGATATGTGTATATATATATATTTAAAATTTTATATAAAATTATATAAAAATTATTTATATGTATAATTAAAATTTTATGGTTTCACAAACACTGGTAAGCTAATTTACGGACATCCCTGAGTGTGAGCATATGTTAGGACATCTAACCTAACCACAGTTGCTTACTTTTTTGTGAAGGATTGTGCCCTCTCAACTTGATTACAGCTGGGAACTACATTTTCCAGAATCCCTTTTACTGTATGCTTGTGAGCTGCAATAAAGTGAATTAAAGAGCAGCCATAAACCTCAGAAGGTCCTTGTGGTTAGACAATGATGGACAGGTACAGAAGGGCCTGACTGGTCTCATCCCAGCTTAACCCTGCTCTCCTTTGCTCTGCCTCCAGCTTGCATTTTCTATTACTGACCCTATTGACCAACAGTGGCCTTGGGGCCACCATGCAAAATCCCCCACTTAGAGCTGTGGTCCTTACACTGAGGCTTTTCTTAGATCTTGCCACAGCTCCCCTTTCATAATCCTACTTTGATGGCTCAGCTTGATTGATTTCTCACACATACCTGTGAGCTCTAATTTGACTACCTGCACTAATTCTTCTGGCAGACAGGTTAGTGTCTTTCCCTCTGATCCTCCAACTCTCCCTTTCAGCCTTTTGTTTCTTATAATAAATCACTCATTCCCCTAATACTCATTATGTTCTGCTTCTCCAAGCAAACCCTGGCTGATACATCCCCACAATGTTGAGTATTTCGTGATTGTATGGTCTCTGGAGTTTCCTTATTTACTTTTAATGGACTTTATGTGGTGAAGCCTTGCAAACATTTGATTCAAAAAGATGCTATGGTTCTCCTAAAGCGACTCTATAAAGCTGAAAATGGCATGGAGTAGGCATAGTGGAAAGAAAGAAAATAGGCGTTTAACTCCAAATAACAGAATTTTATGGCAACTATAATTGATGAAAGCAGTTTATAACATCTTTTTCTTTTCTTTGTGCTGAGTTTTACATGTATTTTAAAGGCTGCCTCAAGTATCACTACCTTTAATTTTTGGAATGCTGATTTTACTTTGCAAATATAAACACATTACAGACATTAGGGAAAATAGGCTCATTTTGATCTTAGCTAGAATGTGTATTCAAATAGTCACCATATTATTTAATCATATTTAATAGACCAAGAACCTAGGGTCAAATTTAACTATATTTAGTGGCAAAATGCAATGCACATGACTCTCCTATGTAAACATAAAGGGAAGATAATGGGAACATCAGTAATAGTGTCAACAATAAAAATAAAAAAAAAAATTGACGACTTCATAATAATGTCTCATGTTCAATAATGGGTAATATTATGAGTTGATTTCCTAAAATGAATAACAGATTTTTTTTAATTTTATAAATGAACCACTTGATTGCATCAGCATGGACTAAATATTACTATTGTTTACATGAAATTAGGTCCATTTTTACTGTTTTCAATTTACCCATTAATGAACTTTGAAAGCATTTTTCTTTTCAGCAATATGCTTCTAAAATTCTGTTCTCTCCTGATTTTTGTTCTCTGTTAACTCGCCTTTGATCTCAGGTTTTCATATATTTATCGCTACTTGTTTCAAAGGCTCTCATCACAGATCTTGAACATAAGCTAATAACTATGGAGTAATATCTATCATAATATGTTTAAAAGTTGATTAAATAAAGGACTCATATTTTTACTTGTAATATAAAAAAGTTTGCTATTTATAGTAACAATGGAGTTATAATATTTAATATAATTAAAATAAAGTTTTAATTGAGTATAATAGTATGCCCAAAGAAAACTTTTATAATAAACTCTAAAATATTATGATAATAAAATTGAATTGTAGACATGGGGCTTTCCAATTGTCTTCTTTAAATAATTTCTAAAAAATTAAAGATGAAGTTCTCATCTCATAGACATGATTTTTCTTTAGGCGTCTTAACTTTTTCCAAGTTATATAAGTCTACTACTCTACATTTTTGACATTAATTGAGCACTTTAGAAAAAAATCATTCTGATTATTTATAGATTTTCTACTGTCTTTAGTTTAATTATTTCACATAAGGCATAGCTAGAGCAATGACTCCAAGGAATTTATTATGTTTCCTCTAGTTAATGCATGAAATACTGTCTTTCTGTGCTTGTCAGTCTCAGAAATGTCACAATTAAATTTTGCTCCTGAACTTTAATAAAAGATTAGAAACAAATATATATATTTAAAAAGTTAACTTGAGAATTTATTTAGCAACTAACTAAGTTCTATGAAATATTCAACTACTCAGAAGATTTATGTAGATGTATTTCCTGTGTATGTTTGGAGGGGGGGGGTACATGGCATTTTGATGCTTCATAAGTTATAATCAATGATTTATCAGTAATAAATTTGGATCATGACAAAGAATGGGGAGACAGTGTTTGGATTTTGCAAACCAAGAACACCAAGTGTGAATGCAGGCTTAAATACTAATACCTAAATGTGTGATCTTAGGAAATTACTGAAGTTTTTCTTATTTTCCATTACTTTCACTATAAAATGAGGACCAAAAAAAAAAAAAACCCAAAATGTAGAATTTAATAAATTGTAACTTTATTGGTTTGCTAGGGCTCCTATAACAAAATACAACAGACTGGGTGGCTCAAACAATGTAAATTTCTTTTCTCACAGTTTTAGAGGCTAGAAGTCCAAGATCAAGGTGTTAACAGGTTCAGTTTCTTCTGAGGCCTCTCTTTGTGGTTTGCCTTCTTTCCCTGTTTCCACATCATCTTTTCTTTGTGCATGTGCATCCCTGGTGCTTTTTTGATTCTGTTGCAATTAACCTAGTTATTAATAACAAGAAAGGAACAAAGGGAAAGCCAAATATTATAGGCATGTCATGTGGGCAGCTTCGCCAGGAAGCTACAACTTTATACCCCCCAGGGGTCCAGCAAAGGGAAGATAGACACATGCCCAGTAAAGAGCTAGCAAAGGTGCTTGGGTGTCAGTCACACCTAAGAACATGTCATTGGCCAGAATAGGCATGGCCCCTGCAAAGGTGTGAAACTTGGGACATTTAATCCCCTAAACAAAGGAGTTCTCTTTCTTGGTTGGTTGACTCCTGGCTTGTGGGACCCTCACTCCTGTTTCCTGGCATTCTCTCATGTGGCCCATGGCCATCTGGACCCCCACATACAATGGACTAATGGACTAAACCTAGCCTGATGCTGAACTGGGTCAGCTGGAGTATGGAACAGAAACTCTGGACGCTGGCTTTGTTTCTAGCTCTATTGAAACCCCAATTACACTTCTACAAGTGGATTCAGGGAAATGGGACTTTGGAAACCCAGGGATGTAATTCCACGCAAATAAAAATCACTCCTCCTCCTGTATGAGTCTCAGAAAATTCTTTTCTCGAGATATAAGGACTCCACACCCAGCACTCAGTGGAGAAAGGGATACCTCAACTTCCCTGATAACATTTTTTTGTGTGCAAGTTTCTTCTTTTTGTAAGGATGGCATCATATTGAATTAGGGCTCGCTCTGATGGCCTAACTGAACCTTATTGACCTCTCCTTTTCTGCAAATACAGTCATTTTCAGAGGTATTAGGACTTAGGGCTTCAACATATGCATTTAGGCAGGACACCATTCAATCTGTAATAGTATAGAACCCATTGGTTTCTTAATCTTGACTATGTAACAGTGTTACCTTAGGAACGGGGTGAACACGCAGATTGCCACCTCCATCCATGTCTATTAATTCAGAATCTTGGGATTGGGTCCTGTCTAGTTCCTGGCACATGGTAAGCATGTATACAAAGTTTTTAGCAGTAATAGTAGCAGTCATCATCATCTGCATTGTAGGAGTTATAATGTGAGACAACAGCTTGTATTAGTGCTGGTGGTAAGTACAATGTTTGAAGTTTAATTTCAACATTAATGGGCAGACTTTGGGAGGTTACATATATAAGGAGGCAATGTCACATGGTAGTTGCAGAAACAGACCGTTATATTCTGTTGTTACTATAACAGGTTTCCACAAACTTAGCAGCTTAAAACCATACTTATTACTCCCTCCCTGTTCTGTAGATCACACGTCCTGGGGAACTTGACTGCATTCTCTGTTTATGCTGTCACAAGGCCAGACTCATGAGGCCACCCAGCCGGGCTCCTATCTGGAGATTTGAAGAAAGGATTTATATCTAAGTTATTCAAGCACTTGACATAATCCATTTCTTTGTGGATGTAGATCTGAGAACTTGTTCTTTGTCAGCTGTCATTTGGGGGCTATTTCCTGCTCTTAAAGGTCCCCCTCCTCGTCCCTCTATATTTAAACCAGTGACAATAAATTAAATTATTCTAAGTCTTCTAGTCTCTTTATCTATCTCGTCTGCCACCAGCTGGGGGGAACTATCTGCTTTTATAGACTCATGTGATTAGGTGAGGCCCATTCACATATGCTCGCTCTCCCCGTGTTAGAGACAATTGTGCCAGATAGCACAACATAATCACAGAAGTGAGATTTCATCAGATACGCAGGTTCTGAAGGTTGGGGTGTCACATCACGGGGGGCCAGATGTAGAATTTCTGTCTTCCACACTGGCATTTAAGGCAAGATCTTTTGGTCCAATCTTCAAATTCTCACAGAATCACTAGTTTTTTGAAGCTAAAGTATTTGATTTTTCTCAACCTGGAATTTTTTTATTTATAAAGATTCATATGTAATAATATTTACCTCAGCATTAGATTAAGTAATAGAATGCAAACAAAATCTTTGAGACTTGTTTAATACTATGTGCTAATAAATGGTCATAGCTATTGCTGTTATTGTTATTGCTCTGATTTCTGTTTCCATATAAGCTCCTCTGTGCTTGTTACTCATCACGTTATAGACACAGTGAGAATGTAACTCAGGCTTAAGTAACACAGATTTCCTAAGTATTCTGTTTCACTATTTTAATAAAAATTTCAATGAAGAAAAATACAGAGAATATAATAAACATCTGTTACTCACTAGCTAGAATTAGCAAATATTAATATGTTGTCATGTTTTCTTTAAGTATTTTTTATGAAATAAATAAAACAATGTGGCATTACTCTTTGAGCTATTGCCTCTTATTGCTTCAGACTCAACCACAATTATGGTTTGAAAACATACCTTTCTGATTATATTTTAATAGTTTCACTGAGTGTGTGTGGTGTATACCTAAAGCCTTTTATAGATTTTGGATATATTATCTTTCAGTTATCCCTTGCAACTTTCTTTTATTCATTGAACATTAGAGTTTCAAAATTTCTTAAAATTGAAAAAAATAAAGGACTAATAGAAAACATGTAACATTTTTATGACTTAAGTATAAAGAAGTATCTTTTCAACATGATATTGAAAGCACAATTAATAAAATAAAATATTGATAAAAGAGGCTAAGTTTAAATTAAAAGATTTTATACAACAGAATAAAGTTAAAAAATATAGGTCAGACTAGAGGAAGATATTTGAAACACTTGTAGGAGACTATGGTTTAGTATACAGAATACTGTACCCCCACAAATCAATACAAATAAATAAATAAAGTAATTAAAACAGGGCGAGTACGTGAGCGGGCGACTCTGTCGGGCTGCAGCGCTCAGTGTGGAGCTGCTGGTAGCAGGCGAGCACGTTGGACTTAGGTCTCCGCTGAGGCCCGTCCCCGGGGCCGGGGCCGCGTTTCTCTAACATGCCCGTGGAGGCGGATCTCCAAGAACATTAGCAGCAGCTCGTTCACCAGACTTTAGTGAACTCTTACGTGAGTCATCATTACTAAAAGTGTGCTGCTAACTGCACACTTCGAAAATTATTTGAAAATGATATTCTCAGAAGTTAGGGCCCAGGAGGACAGGGCTTTTTGTTTTCTTTTTCCCACGTGGAAAATGAAACCTGGACAGGTCTCATGTTTTTCAGAGATTGCAGGTGGAGCCAGTGTCCTAGCGCATGCTGGTGATGGAGTCGCCTGGGTGGCTGGTAGAGAGGAGAGGGGAAGTGTTAGGAAGAGACATGAGGATGCTACGGACAGAGGCCCTTACTACTGAGCTGAAGGAAAGTTCTCTGTAGGGAAAACGTTCGGTGTTTATTCTTTGTTGCCGTTTTGAAGTGATTATGGTTTTCACTGTAAAGCCCCTCTGGCCACAATGATGGGTTGGAAAATGATGGTGGTGGTGGCGGGTACCATAGGTCACTTAGCTTGTAAAAAAGTCAAATTTTTAGGCTGAAAGGATGCCACAGAAAAATGGAAGTAGTAATTTCTATTTTATTTTATTATTTTATTTTATTTTATTTTATTTTATTTTATTTTATTTTATTTTATTATTTTATTTATTTATTTTTTTTTAGTAAACCCATAGGATCTAAAAGGGCATGAAGTGACCATGTAGTTCGTATTTCTAATCTCAGATAGATAGGATGCAGGCTATTGCAGGAAACCTCAGATTGTCTTTGTAATTGCCCAAGTGTCTACCAGCCAACCCACATAATCAGAAAAGTTCTTTCTTAGGTTTAATATACCTCTTTCTGGCCCAAAGTATATTGTTTCTTTCCTACTTTAGTAAAGTAGGTAAATAACTGGGTATTATCCTTTTAATAGATACTTTGTAGTCTTTAATATCATTATTCCAAGCTGAGGTTTAATTATTGTTCTTTTGCTGTTTTGCCAAGGAAATACTACAGAACGAGCTAGTGCAGCACGTCTCTGAAGTTTAGTGCGACCAGCGTGTACGGCCCAGGCGATGAGGCCGTGTCGGAGCACACAGTGAGGCTGCGCCCCGAGACACCAGGAGGCCTCTCCTCGCCAGTACTGTCAAGGTTCCTTCACTCTTCTGAAGATTTGTTATCAAATTACAAATAACAAGGCTTCAAAATAATATCACATCTCTGTTTTAAAAGGCCAAATGCTAAAACCTCAGAACGTACTCATAAAAAGATTATGGCGCAAAGAGAAATGTTGGAAGCATTTAATTACGTTACCTTTGCGTATGATGTCTGTGCTGTTGCACGGCCTTAGTTAGAATAGAAATATGATCCAATCTGTTTGGTTGAAGTAAATTTCTCGAAATGGGCTATAGAGAATGGATGCTTCTTTTACTGAGGTGAATTCAGGTCAGGCTTGTTGCATCAAGAAATCTGAGACAGATTTTATTTCTAAGGCAGAGACAAGGAGTGTTTATTTGCTTCTTAGATTCCTTACAGTAAATAATCTGCTTAGATTTAAAACATCACTTAAAGGCTCTGGCCAGTTTGGCGCAGTGGTCAGAGCGCTGGCCTGTGGACTAAAGGGTCCCGGGTTCCATTCTGGTCAAGGGCTCGGTTGCAGGCTCCATCCCTGGCCCCAGTTGGGGAGCATGAGCGAGGCAATTGATCAATGTGTCTCTCTCACATCGATGTTTCTCTCTCTGTCTCTCCCCCTCCCTTCCATTCTCTCTAAAAAAATCAGTGGAAAAACTATCCTCCAGTGAGGATTAACAAACAAACAAACAAACAAACAACAAAAACATGTAAAGCATCACATAAAGGTTTGTCACAACAAATTGGTGGCATTTCAAGCACATTGTTGATATTGTTTTTACTAATATCTACTAATTTATGTCAAACTTGATTTTAAAAGGCCTCTAATCAGCTACAAGAGAAATGTATTTGCTTTCTTCCTCAGGAAAGGCAAAGCCCTTATCAACATCAAAGAATTTCACCTGCTCTTCAGAGAGCAAAAACCTCTCCATCTAATGACATTAGTGCAACCTCTACTAAAAAAAAACAGCATTTTACTTAATGGTGATATATTATTTTAGCCCAGTTTCCATTGGAAATAAAATTTGAACAATATTCAGCTTCTCGGTGGTTCTTTCTTGGACAAAAAGTAAATGGAAGTGAATTCTGTAGGAACACATACAAGTCACGGGCTACCAAGATCACTCAAGAGCTGAGTCTCTGCCCTCCTGGAGGTAAAAAGGGCACTGGACATCATTTCTGGACCCAAATAATTGGCTTGTGTGTCTTCTGTGTTACAAAACTGGAGGATGATGCAGGGTCCTATTATGATAAAATGCAATGATGAGTGAATATAAAATTAAGCAGCTGGTAAAGGGACATAAGCAATGCCTTCATGCCACCCTGAAAACTCCTGGCACTTTATTCTCTGAATATATTTGAACTTTGCCAACAGAGTTTCCCACCTTGGAGCTTGAGGACTTGTGTGATCAGAGATGTTTAAATGCAGAGGCTTCTCAATTTGCGTCTCCTGGTTGAACATTCCCGAAAGGATCTGGGCTTTATAAGCCTCAGCACCAAGGAGCTGTGATTTGGCAGAGAGGCTGTGCTCGAGGGAGCTGAGGTTTACTGCCAGACCATGCTAGGGTAGCCTGTGTTCCTTAAAAAGGGAGTGACAGAATAGTACTTTAAAAATCACAGCTCCAGGAACAGTGTATAGTTTTTATATCTGTCTTCCAATTAACCTTTGCCATAAACCTATTATGTAGGGATTATTCTTCCAAGTTTACAAAAGATAAATCTGAGATGAAGCAACTTCCCAAGTTTCCATAGCTGAGTGGCAAAATCTAGATCTGAACTCAGGTTGTGAATTTTTTAATTTTATTTAGCCGTCACCCAAGGATATGTTTTCACTGATTTCTAGAGAGAGAGGAAGGGAGAGAGAAAGAGGGAAACATAGATATGAGAGAAACATCATTTAGTTGCTTCCCGTAGACTCCCTAAGCAGGGATCGAACCCCCAACCCCGACTGGGAATCGAACCTGAAATATTTTGTTGTGCGGGACAACTGAGCCACCCGGCCAAGACAGGTTGTGAAACTCTGGATGCCAAGTGGAAAAGCTCTATATTTCCTATGATTTGATTGCTAGGAAAGAACAGAAGAATAAGAACCGAAATGCTGGTGGTCAGAGGCACCTCAGGGGGAGCAGTAATGATGCTAGGACATAACAAAGAATAGCAGGGGAGGAACCGGGGGGAATGAAAGGCCAAAAGGAAAGATTCTGTGTCCAAAACCATCACATGCTAAATTCCCGAAGTGAGTAAGACCCCTGGGACGTTTCAGAATTATCAGCCCGTTATCATAACTGGGTGGCGCTGGGACGCCAAGCAGTGGCAGGGTCGCAAAAGGCCTCATGCTAGAGTCGGTTGTTTGTTGTAAGAGAAACAGGGGCTCAGTAACGGATATTAGGTTGGCAATATTAGAAAGAGCCAATGTCTGACCACAATGCCCAAAGAAAGGAAAGAACCATCAGTTCTATGAAACTGGGTTTTCTGAAAGCCCCAGGACCAGGAAGGAACACGAGGGACGTGTTTATGTCAGTAGTCGTGGCACAGGGCAGGTGGCTTTTATGTCAATAACCACAGTCATCAACGTTCGTCCAGAAGGAAGTGTGGGTCTTTCCAGATGCCTGTGACACAGAGATGGCAGGAAAGCAGCTGAAAGCAAGTGAAGAGGACCCTTGGCAGGTATCCCACGCCCGGGGCTGGCAGGGAGGCAACAGCAGCTTAGAGACGGCAGCTCCCAGGCTGCAGAAGGACTCGCTCGCTGTGTGTTGAGTGAGGTCAGCGTATAGTCAGCTTTGCTGAACACAGACATGAACTAGCTCTGACTGATCAGTTGGGAAAATGCAATTAATGTGTTTTAATATATTCTTGCAGATAAATATGAAGGTATCTCTCAGATTATTTTTTCCGTGGCTGCTCAAAAAAACACACCCAAAAACTATACACCTAGAGAAAAGAGATGAGGCCAGGTCTTTGAGTGATTTACACAACATGACCTCCTTCATCGTACTTGGGGCAACCCTTTTAGAATGATTGAAGGTCAGATCTATGAAAGGGATCTTGGAGAGGTTAACTAGTGGATTGACAGGCTCCAAAGCAGGAACTGATCAACGAAAGAAGAGTGTGTGAGCTGGTCTGGGTGTTCACCACTGTATTCCAAAAGTTGAGTTACAAACGGCACCATTCATTACTTGATCTTTAAATAATATGGAAATCGAACTTAGTTTATGTATCATTGACTTGAGGAAAATAATCACATATTTTTTTCATGAAAGTCCACACGCCTGTTACGTCTTTTCTCCTACCATCTGTAGTGCAGACTCTCATTACTTAATCCCTGGTTTACACTGACAACCTTCAAACTAGTCCCTCTCACCTTCACTTTTCCTTCAGAGATTTTTCCCTACAGACATTTGTGTTCTGATTCCACCAAATCGCACCTATCACTCACTAGACCCTTTATTTAATTATCCCTCATGATGTACAAGATAAAGTTCAAACATTTCCGCATGATATAAACAGGTCTCAACTATGACCTCTGCCTATTTCTTGAAATTTATCTTCCATCTCTCTTCCAAGGAAAAACTCTACTCTAGCAAAACCATTCATGTATTTCTTCTCCTCGTGTATAATGAATGGAGCAGAGGTTAAGGACCTCTGTGCCCGTTACAGCCTTGGCCTCTTCTAAGTTGTGCCCTCTTGTGAACAGCAACCAAAAATTATTGACCCATTGCTTTGCCATGGTTTGCACCATCTATGAGGCAGTATATCATATGCTTAAGCACAAAGAACACACAATGAGTTCAAACTCTGCCCTTTTCCCTGCCTAGCATGTGAACTTTACCAACTTTTGCAAGGTCTTTGACCACTTATTTCAACTGGGACATAATGATTATCAGGGTATTTACTGCATCATGTTGTAGTGAGGTTTAAATCATGTGTTATATGTAAAGAGCTTGACACATAGTAAGTGAACCATGAATGTTACCTAGTATTAATATTACATATTTGCAGCAACTCTGAAGCCTTGTCTGCTTCTCAAAGTGCCAGAGATTAGAGAGACAATTTCTGTGTAGGTTGAAGTAGTATAATTTCATTTAAAGACCAAAGCCAGCCTCCATCAAAAGTTCCCTTGAGTCCTGAACCAGCTTGAGCTGGGACTTTGAGAGACACTATGGCTGTGTTGAAAAACAAAAGCTCTACCACTAGCATTTTCTTTTCCTTCAATTAGTTGCTGGATCCCGAGAAGCCTCTCTTCAGTACAAAAGGTACTCAAAATTTGGGTGGGATCTTGGGGAATATTGACCTTTCATTGCACTTTTAGCACTGGCTGTAACCATTTCCAGTTTAAGCAAAAGGAGTTCTCCAAATGGATTATCCCTGCTCATTAGAGACCTTCCTTGTGAGCAGAACCGATAGGTTAGCAGGGTGGGCTATCACCCTCATAGGCCGCAGCTGGTATCCAGGCCCTGACTTATTACTTCTCTTTCACCAGAAATTGTACCCAGTGGATGAAATTTAATATGTTTAGGGATGGGCCAAGAATAGAAGCTAGAAGCTGGAAATCTGTTTCCTGTCAAATACTACATTCTTAATTTCATCTCTCCCATAACATTTCATTCTGAGTTTATTCCAGATAGTCTCTTCCAATTCACAAATCCAATGTGTCTATATTAAAACACACACACACAGAAAACCTTCTGAAGGTTATCCAACACTCTCTTAGTTAAAGCATTAGCCTCTTGAATCAAATGAGCTGAAGTGCACAAAACTGACCCTTTGCTGTTTTTAGAACTATTGTACAGAACTCAGAAGTCATTCTGAGTGACTTTCTCTTCACCTTTCCTTGAGGCTCTTATCACATAGACACTGATGCTATCAACTGGGCCACGATGGGAATAACACATTGAAGTTGCGATAATTTCTAGTTTCCATTTAAAAACAACAACATTTGGTCAAGTATATGTTAGCCGTTTTCTTTCACATATAACTTCTCAATCTAAAAACTATTTTACTTTATCTTAATATTTTCCCTAAAGCCCCCGCACAGCCCTGGGCACAATATTTCACAACTATTATAAATGGGGGGAGGTTGTGTCTCTTTATGATACATAAAAAACACAACCTGTGTGTTTGTGATCAAACACAGAGACAGGCTGTCAGTCTGAGGGAAATTAAGTCATGATAGGTTTTAGTGGGCTTCATCGGCTTGAAATATTTGGGGCTACTGTAGAGAAATCTTATTTTCCATGTATTGCAATTAGTGAATGCCTGCGGACAGTGAAAGACTTGGCAATGCAATGCCAAGTGAAGCTGGCCAAGGAGCAGCACTACAGAGACATTCCCTGACCCACTGTGCACTGTGGACTCATCATTCGGGTGCAGCTCTGCTTTCTGCTTAGCTACACATTGCATCCCACGTTCTCAGCTTCTGAGGCCCTCTGCTTACATTTCTGACTCTTGAATCTTCCCCGACCCTCCTCCCACCACTCCCTCTCGATTCAGCAAACCCTACTCATACATCGCACGTTGCATTCTGCTGAGTGCGACAGAAGAACATAAATAAATTATGAAACTGCTCCTGAAACGTGCACAGTCTTCTAGGGGAGGCAAGAATAAACTGAGTGAACCAATTGGAAAAATGCTAAATGTAACAGAATGGAGAGGCAAGATTCATTGACTATAAATAAAATGGTCAATAAAGAAAATCAAGTCGATGGCATTGTTGGCTGGTAATTTTCAAAAGGCTTCTCAAAGTTACTGAACCCAAAAATATAAAGAGGAGAAAGGGCCTGTTTGAGCCTGTGTTACAAACTTAAAGTTAAATCCTGTGTCAAGGTCAATCATATATTTAAACAAAAACACTTGCATCAAGGTGAGGGTGTGCAGAGGAGGTGCACTGGAAGGCTCTAGTGCCTGCAGGGGAACCTCAGAAGTGCTTTCTGCAGACCACTAGTCTTGCAACAGGTCCTATTGTGTATCCCTCCTACACTCACTTGCACATTTGCATATCAAAGGGACTGAAACCTTAAGTAAATTAAGCTGTTAACTTTTGTTTGATCCATTATTTGCCAAATTATTTGTGACCACAGACCACAGTAACCCTTATTACATAGTTTTCTATATGACACACATTAGGAAATGTTGAACTATATATGCCAAGTAGAAACAAATTCATACTCTACATGAGAATGCCAGGGTAGAGTTTGATTTTGTTTAACAGGCACAGACACTGAGTAGGAGGTTTGTAGGATCCAGTTTAGATATTAAGAAAGCTCTTTTTGAGATGAACTGGAGAAAACAAAAATCTTGAAAATTAGAAGACCACTAATAAAATAATTGCAAAAATCACGTTGTTGTGTGGTTTTGGTTTTTGTTTTTTGTAAATAATTGGATTAGAATGGCAGTTCTGAAAACCGAAGAAAGAAACAGTAGATTTGTGGGCAAAATGAATGGTATCAAAACAATAAAAGTAACAAAAGCAAGATCACTGAAAAAAATGGAAAAAACTGAAAACAAAACAAAACAGTGAAATGAAACTCACTCCCCTGGAGTGCTGTCCCGTACATGCAATGAAAACCAGGCTGGAATAAATGTGGTGAGACACAGATGGAAAACACACGCAGGCCATAAGAATGCAATGGCTCCAAAGAGTGAGCCAGGTTTTATTGCTGTTTTGTTTCCCCACGTGAGTCCCAATGATCAGTCTTTTATTTTGCAGCTATACACAACATATTCCCAAGGAGGTAAGGTGATGAAAATCACTTTATAATTTTAAATCCTCTAAAAATATGTAGTTGTTGTTTTTGCTATTTCACTATATCATAATTACCTGAGGTGTATATGAAAAACTCAAATTCATGGTCAGGGACTCAAGAACCTATAATTTAATTACTACTCTTGTTGATTTTTAAGCACACTAAAGTTGAGAACAGTTGCAGGACCATTAAAGGGAGCGTGCAGGAAACATGCTTGTGCAGCTGTGAGAATGTGCCTGGCTGATCTCCAGCAGCAGGGGTCAGCAGTGAGCAATGGTCCCACAGCTCCTGAGCTGTGAAAAGTGCTCCTGCATTGGTTTTGAGACCACTCCTCCCTTGCACTTCTTCTGGCCAATGACGACCACCGCAGGGATACTAAAGCAGACCCAGCCTTAGGAGAAGCAGGGTTCCTCTGAAGGTCAGCTTGGCCAAACTTTCCCCATAAGACCTGGCAGTCTAGCAGGCTTCCACCCACCCTTTTTCTCTTTCTCCTTCACTTGGGTCCACTTGCATATCATAGTCTGATGGCTCTCCCAGTCTTCCTGTCTATTTTCCCCATGCAGACATTTTCCTTAATAGAGTCCTTGCATATTTAATTTCTCCTTGGCATCTGCTTCTTGGAAGGCCTAAACTAACCCCCTTATTTGCAATTTGAGTGAATTATAGTGAACATGGTTTCCCTACTTGCTAATAACACCCAGTGTATGTTTTTATAATGCATATTGTTGGATTGCTTTAGGCTCATTAATGTAGAATATACAGTATAATTTTCTAGCAACACTAATAACACTTTATTGCATGTTTATGGTGGGCCAGGAAGTATGCTAAGCACTTTAGATCTGTTATTATAATCAGCGGTGTGCTGGTAAACAGCCTTTTAAAGCAGCATTTTAAATATCACTTGCCATTTTTTGTGGTGTAAATACTCCCATCATGGCCAATTTCAAGCTATTAACAGGATTAATAACCAAGTTGCATAATTTTTTAATATTTACACTTGGCTCTTAAAGTTGGTAGGGACCTGCCTGAACACACACACTCTTTTTATAAGTTTTGAGGTAGGTTTTTAATCCCAGGTCTATTGTTAAAGACACTCAATAATTTTAGAAATTAGGCAGCTTGGCCAAATCATAGGTTTGGGATTTGTGCCAAGGTCTGAAACACCATTAATCCAACCACTACCTAAGTTTTACCTAGAGCTGCTTTAATTGCAAATCATAGCTAGTTTAAGCTAAACAAAAGAGGAGTCTTAGTGAAACAACTCAGATATGTATTATGGAGCACAATATCAACTTAGTTAAGCCTCCAAAAATTATTGAGACCAGGGACCTCAGTAGCTATCCTGACTTCTTTCTGTTCCTGCTTGACTCCTCTCTATGAGTAAACCAGCATGCACTGCTGCTTTGGTTCATGTGGAAGCTATAAATGGGTTCTCAAGCATGTGAAATTATGTTTTACATATAAAATCACCCAGAAAGACTGGATTTATTTCCATTTTAAGCTCAGAATCCTTAGGAAGGGACTCTGACTGATTCAGCTTGGGTCATGGGTCCTCCCTGGTCCAATGGACTGCATTCTGTCTTTGAGTAATGGAAGGAATGAAAGAGGGATGGTGGTAAACTGACATGCTCCAACTAGGGTCTACCACATCATTTTATATGACTGAGAAAAGATAACATTAAATTGTAATGCAGTAGTATGTATTCATATATTTATTTAAATAATATATCATTGTTTTTTAATAAATACAAATGCCTAGGCACAATGGGTTATTAAAGTTTACTTTATCACTTTTGAATTATGCTTGATTTTTGTGAGTCTTAACAAAATTGAAATCCTCTATTTTTGGTTATGCCTAATTTTGAGGGTGAATGAGGAGCACCAGGCTTACACACTTAGAGCCAACTGCCATAGATTTCAGATCTCCTGATGCATGAATATATATTACCCATGTATTTAGTTCAAGGCTTCCATTTATAGTCTGTCATTTTGATGGTGAAAACCAGGTACTTGCAACTTATTAAATAAAACCCCAATTGCTCTTCCTATTCACTGCTTGGGGGTTGGGGAGTTGACCTCAAAACAGAAAATGGGCTGCTCTAATCTGAGTTCCTTCTTACCTGGATTATTTCATATCTCTTCATATGTCTGGTATCTTCACCCAGCCCACATGTATTTAATCTTATGTAAAAGAAATTGTGTCTTTTCCATAGAAGAGAGGGGGTTTTTGTGCATATTTAAATAGAAATTATAAAACTTTAAAACAAAGATATAATGTGATTTCTGTACAAGAAGAATACACATAAACAGAATCCTAAGATGATGAGCTTCTTATGTTTTAATGCAATGAACATCAGCATTTAACAAAATGTGTAAGGATTTTTAGGAATCAGAGAAAGCTTACCGTAGAGTGCAAATGCAAAAAGCAACCTTGTAAAACAATTTTTCTCCTCAGAATATTCCTGGCTAAAGATGAGGGACTAGTTCTACCAGATATTTAAATAAATAACAAAGCTACAATAATAAAAGCAACATGCTACCAGCCAGGAATAGATTATCACCAGTGAAACAGAATTGACAGTCCAGAAATAGATTTAGAGAATCACACAAAGATTAAGCATGTGATAAAATTAATACTTAAAATCTGTGGGGAAAGAGATTATTCAATTAATCACTTTGTGACTATTAGCCATTGCAGAGGAAAAATAACAATAAATGCCTACTCCTCTGTCCTATGATCAAAATAAACTCCAGATGAAAAAATAATGAGGCCCAAAACAACAATTTACAGTTTTTAGATAATTTTGGAAGGGGCAAATGCCTTTCTAAAAAGAAAACATACTCAGAAGATAGAAAGTTTAAAAATATGGCTTTAAAATTCTTTTTTAAACAAAAAAAGAAAGTTGTTTTGACAAGAAAGTCAACACAAAAATAAAGAGATAGGGAGACAGGTTTTGTTTCCTTTGATTCTGGGTTTAAGTGACAAATGCTCCCACATGTGCTGCTATGGCAAGTCCAAAGGATTTGTATGAGCACACAGTGAACACATTGGGTTCTCTGTCCTCTCTGAATTGCACAGGGGATGTCATTTGTGACACTCTTCTCATTGTGGATACCCCGGTCAAGGGGAGGGGTCTGACAAACGAACAGCTAGTAATCTGGAATTCCTTCCTCACCTGGAATCGGGGCAGTCTTACCATTGCCTGAATTTGTAAGGTTTCCCACTAGCCCTTTGTCTTCAGTGCTCCCTCCCTTAAGTTTTTTATTGTGGCCTGCCCCTGCCCAGCTGGGTGTGGCTCAGCCATTGAGGGTCGACCTGGGATCCAGGTGATAGGGGTTTGATTCCCGGTCAGGGCACATGCCCGGGTTGTGGGCTCAATTAATGACTCATCATTGCTGTTTCTCTCTTTCTCTCTCCCTTTCTCTTCCTCTCTCTGAAATCAATAAAGAGATATATTTTTTTTAAAAAGTATTTTATTGTGGTTATGAACTTGATATTTTAGACAAGTTTCTTTTCTAGAACTCTCTTATAACACATCCTATACCCTTCACAACATATGCTTTAAATGGTAGCTTCGTCTTCTTTATAAAAAATTTATCCTGACTGTTGAAAGTATTACACATGTCATCTTTTCTCCCCATTGACCCCTACCCCACTCCCACCCCCCGACCTTCATCACACTATTGTCTGGGTCCATGGGTTATGCATATATGTAACTTGTTCTTTTAATCTCAATATTTTAGCAATTTATAAAAGTAAATTGTCATAGAATTCTAAAAAAAATAAAGTCATACTGTATAATTCTCATACCAAATAAGCCACCTTCATGCTTATAAATAATATATTCAGAGATATTTTAAACTGGAGTAGGAATTATAACAATTTGTTGCGAGTAGACCACGAGGTTAAGAGATGCAGTCTGGGGGTTGATAATTTACTGTAAAATCCTCTATCATACAAAAGGCTCATTTGGGCAATCTCCCTTAGCTTCACTTTCTCTTATATAAATGGATATAATAATAGTATCTTAAAATCTAATTGCTTTTATGAGTATCAAATACTGTAGTGCATATTAGAAACTCAGCACAGTGTTTAACATATTAAGAAGCTCTCAATAAATGCTAAAATATTGGTTGGCTTGTTTGTCATTATCAACATGTTCACTTAAACTACTCAATCACCAAAAATATATTAGTGCAGAGTATTTATATTGGTGAAAGGATGCTATGGTGAGACCCACTGAAAAATAATTTTCAAATTTTTTACTCCTACACAGCTGGGTGATGATGGTCTTCTGCTTTGCTTCTCAGAGGAAAACTTTAACTTAATCATCAATATTTTTATCAGGTTAAAATAGATTGCCTTTTCTTGGAGGATCTGAAAACAATAGCACTTCTAAATTGCCAATTAGAGTCTCAATATATGACACTCCTTTGTAATTTGTCTTAAAAATGCACTACTGCCTCTTGTCTTGACATCATTAAATAGTTTTGTTTAATTAAAAATGGTTTGATTTATAATCCTCAAGGTTGAATAATCATGAACTTGCTATGGCTATTGACTGATTTATAAATGCATGATTTCCCATTTCTATATGCACCATTATACAGACTGCTGAAGACAACTTCTGTACCCTAGAGATTCAAGTGTGCTGGTTTGATTCAGGAAAAGGAGTTTAGAGGACAATACATGCAGCTAAACTCTTCCCAGGCCCCTCATTTCTCACATCTGTCTTTTGTTTGTCACACAATGTTTCACTTCCTCAATATTCATGAATTATCTTGATTTTTTAAAAAAGTCACAGTGACATGAACTCCATGACAATATGGTGACGTTCTTTATATTTTCTCCCAAAGAAATCACAGAATCTTGAGAGAGATGTCTCAAGTTGATTATCATAAACTACTACTGATATCTGATATGGAGATTAATTCTTAAATAGCTTAAAGGGTCCCGAACAAAAATAATAAGTATTGAAGGTAAATTTTAGAGCAATTTCATCCTTCCCTTGTCTACCTGGTTATCTATTCCTGAAAGCATGGCTGTTACATATCTTATGTCAACTTCTCTTTACAACCTGATCCTGTGGAAAATTAATCAATATCTTTCCTTATCAGGGTTGCTTACATAAGTTGTTGCCCAGTGAAAAATAAAAAATGGGAGGCCAGTTATTCAAACAGAAGAAAAAAGCATAGTTATAAGTTATTAAAATAAAATACTCTTTCCTTTCTTCTGCAGTCTCCCTCTGGACTTGACATGATGTGTGTTTTTTTTGCTCTGTTTTGTTTTGTTTTTGTTGTCACTTAATGTCTTAAGTAAAAAAAAAAACATTTTAAGCTATTGATATAAATTTAATTGTTTATCTTTTTACTTTTCAATGACAGTTTGTACTGCAAATATGTCATTTTTTAAAATTCCAGTTTAAAAACATTTAACTCTTATGTGGACTCACTGAAATTGCACAATTTGTATTTGGAGCTTATACATGAACATGTATTTCCCTTTTGAAAGAACAGTAAAAACATGGAACTCGACAATCTCATGTTTTTACTAGTTTTAAAGAGATATAATTGCATACAGTGCCATATAACTTTAAAGTATACAGCATAAGGACCTGACTTATATATACAGTATTGTGAAATGATTACCACAATGTTTAGTTAATGTCCATCTTCTCATGTACATACAAAAAAACCCAGAAAAATGTTTTTTCCTTGTGATGAGAACTTTCAGGATTTATTCTCTTAACAGCTTTCAAATATACCATCCAGCAGTGTTAACTAGAGTCACCGTGTGATGCATTACAGTAACATCTCCAGGACTAATTTTCTGACAACTGGAAGTTTGCACCTTTTGATCAACTTTATCTACTCCAACCCCTCTCCCTACCTCTGTTAACCACAAAATCTTCATCTTTCTCTGTCCGACTTATTTCACTTAACATAAAGTCCTCTGCGTTCATCCATGTTGTCACAAATGGCAGGATTTCCTTCTTTTTATGGCTGAGTAATATTCCATTATGTTCTACATTTTCTTTATTCCTGCATCCGTTGACAAGCACTTAGGTTGTTTCCATGTCTCGGCTATTGTGAGTAATGGAGCTATAAACATAGGGTTGCAGATCTCTCTTTGACATAATGTTTTCATTTTCTCTGGATATATTCCCAGAAGTAGAATTGCTGGATCATATGTCAGTTCTATTTTTAACTCTTTGGAGAACCTGCATGCTGTTTTTCCATGGTGGCTATTCCAATTTTCATTCCCATTAATGGTGCACAGGGTTTCATTTCCTCTATATCCTCGACAACAGTAGTTACCTCTTATCTTTTTTATGTTAGCCATTCTAACAGATGTGAGGTGATATCTCATTATGGTTTCGATTTGCATTTTCCTAATGATTTGTGATGTTGGGCAGCCTTTTATGGCCATTTATCATCTTAGGAAAAAATATCTATTAAGGTTCTTTGCCCATTTTTAAGTTGGATTATTTGTTCTTTTTGTTATTGAGTTGTATAAGTTCTTTATATATTTTAAATATTAACCCCTTGTCAAATATTTGGTTTGCAAATGTTTTCCCATTTACAGGTTGCCTTTTCATTTTGTTGACTGCTTCTTTTGCTCCAGCTCATCTATTTTTATTTCACACATATTCTACCAGCACTCTCCCTTTAGCTTACTTATGAGTAAGGTCAAACAAGAAGAAAAAGAAATTATCAGTTGCCTAATATTTTCTTTTCTTTCCTTATGTTTATTTTCAGCATAAGTGATTAGCAATGGAAGAAAATAACATGATTAAGAAAGGATATGATAAGGTACCTTAGTCATTCAAATTATGTCATTGCTTTCTTTCTAAGTCGGAAGCAAGTCCTGTTTCCAGTGAAAAATATGGCCTTTAGAGGTCTATGAATGCCCCCACATAATCATAGATATAATGTGCTTGATTTGGGGCCCCTCTCAGTCTCCTTGAACTCCCACATACCATGGGACTACAGGAATTCTAAGTTCATGGAGCATCTCTAATGTTTTATATGAATGAGGAGACAGGGAACAGAAAACACATGTGCTTAACATGCCTCCTGTGCTCATACACACTCTTTATTGTCTGTCAGAGTTTACTTACAAAACACAAGTTAAAAGATAAAGTTATTAAGAATTTCAAATCAGTGATAGCAGTTCATTAAACAAACATGGAAACCTGAATATAAGATCCTGTGTGTTACCCACCCATGAAGCCATAGATTGTCTTATTTATCTTTCATGACTTAGCTAAAATGTTAAAACCCAATGAACCCTCAGAATTACTACATTTTCTTTATTTCCATATTAATACATATACATTACATTAGTACATATATACATATACTAGTAATACATTAATACATATACTAGTAGAGCATGTTGCATATTGTAGAGCTTAAAATATTGAATGAATGAATAACCATGGGAATGAAATAATTAATAAAGTTTTAAAGTTAATAAAACATGAAATTATGTAGAGTATATTATATCTAATTATAAAATGAAAGGTTTTTTAAATTAATTATTGGTTTTTAGAGAGAGAGGATGGGAGAGGGAGAGAGAGAAAATCATGGATGTGAGAATGGAACACTGTTCGGCTGCCTTTTGCATACCTCCCCGGGGATTTAGCCCACAACCCAGGCATGTGCCCTGACCGGGACTGGAAAGGCAAATGTTCTGTGCATGGGATGACACCCAACCAAATGAGCCACACCAGCCAGAGCATGTAAAATAAAAGCTTTCAAAGTGAATTTAAGTAATATCAATGTGGTCTCAAATGTATTTATGTATTATGAAGTCTTATTAGTATGCTGAAATATTGTATGGAAGTGATGTCCTGTTAAATCAACAGAAAATCTCAGTGAGGTTGTACACTATCAACTGGTTGTGCAATATCAACCTACGGTCTTTTCCAGGCACTTAGAAATATTATCTTGATAAATTTACATAACAATCTCTGAAAATATGTGTAATGACACCATTTTCCAGCTGAAACTAAGGATGACCCATAGAAAGTGACTTACCCAAAGTCACACAGATACCAAGAGACAACATTAACACTGAGCCTGATTCCAAGACCAATAAGCATTTCACGAAGTCCGATGGTTTCACTGTATCTCATTATTATCTGAATAAACTTGCAGGAAAACAACAACCACCCATCTAATGTACTCTGCTCTTTTAATTCCTTTTTTTTCTCTTCTATTTCTTTCTAAAACAATAGAGATATAAACCCCTTTTGTTACATAACTCACTGCTGAGTCTTGACCTAAATGGACCAGTGCAGCCCTGGAGCTGCCCGGCCTGGCCTGGAACAGCCCCTCTTCACCTTCCCCTACAGGTTAGTGCTCCTTTGCAGCACAGCTCAAGTCCTCTTCTCCATGAAACTTTTCCCAAAAATTACCCTAATTATCCCTTTTGTTCCTCTGACTCATATTGTAGTTTAGCCCGGAATTTAACAGGCCAGGGTCCTTGATTATTGATTAATCCATAAATTCTCTTTGAGTATCTATTATATGCTCCAAACTGTTCTTATGCTTAGAGGACATCAGTGAACAAATAGATAAAAAAATCTCTATCCTTATGGAGCTTATATTCCAGAGAACATGATAAGCTTTTATTTTTATTTTTTATTGTTCTCTAATTGCTTTGTGTGATGTCTGACACAAGGATCTTTATAGCCCTAGATTTTAAGTTTCTTCAAATAAGTAAAAGTCTTTTTATGGTATAATTTTTGAATTTTAATGCAATGCTGAATACTTAGTAAATACTTTGTTGAGCATTTGGACATCTGTTAACAGAAAGTTACCAAGATATTGATAGGGAAGTCTAATTTTAGATATTGCATTTATTCACACAATAATAATCATTATTAATAACTATTTTTATAGATAAAAAATGAAATTTTTAAGACTTATACTGGATGTTTTTATTTAATTCTCACAACAGTCCAATAAAATAAATCTTATTCCCAATTTACAGGTTATGCATTTGGAGGCTAATTTAATTGTCTCTGGTTACACATTTTTAAAATGGCAGACCTGGGATTAAAACCCAAGAATTTGTAAATCCAGAAGGCATGCTGTTTAACAAAATACTATAATTACTGCCCAACTAGGAAGTAATCAATTTGACTAGGACGGGAGATGAAGCCAGTTGTATACATCTCAAACATTTATTCATTAACTAGCTGAGCAGCCTAAGGTGGCTCATTTTAATTAGTAACTTCATGGATGATAACATCAGCTCTAATAACCTTCCCTCTGGATACTTAACGAATGCTGAATTAACTGGAAAAATAGATACACATATGCATATAATAATAAAAACATTCAATGAAAGGCTCCTCCTATAACCTATTCTGTGTCTTTTTAAATGCAGTCAACAGTCTAAACCTTCAGGCTCCCGATATGGTGCACAGATACCACATAAATGGAGTGTTGCGATACAGAAAGAATATAGTATTAAAAAATGATTGCATGCCTGTGAGTTGTCACTTTCCTGAAGTTTCTGCACTCTGAAAACTTAGGTTAGTGTTCAGCAGGAAGGTCACCTGACAGTGGCATAGAGAGAGAGGCCGTGCAGAGTTTTGGAAATTTGTAAGGTTGGAGCCAGTGACATGTACCTAGGTGCAAATCTAATCTCAACTACTTTTATCTGTATGACTTCGGCTGAGTGGCACACCCTCTCTGAAACTCATGATACTGGTCAATAAAGTAGAAATAATAATCATGGTCTTTAAGATCATGCACCATTTGTGCAAAGTGCTTGGCATGTAATAGGTATTCAGCAAATAGCAGCCACTATCATATGTCCCAAGGCGTTCATTCTGTCTGGAAACCCACCTGCTTTTCTGACTGGGAAACTTGTTTTCATTCTTCACAGCCCAATGGCACATATCTACTCCTTTTGAATCCCAGACCTAGTCACTCTGAGAGAATGAGATGCTTTCTCTGCCCCCGTTGGCTGGCATCGCGTTTCCCCTGCCCTGTACTAGCCTGTACCCCATCCTTCATTATACACGGGTGCCTACCTTCCCATCATCTCTAGACTGTCAGCTCTGAGGGCAAAATATGTCTGATTCATATTTCTGTCTACAGCTCAGGAGGCCTTAATAAGTTTCTCTTACGTCTGAATGAATGAGAAATCTGATACCCAGAGGCAGAGAAGAGGTTCAGGAGTTGCTCAGAGGTGGCAGTAGAAAATCCATCTCTTGTCTTTCAATCTTCTGCTTTATTCACTGTCAGGAAACATCCTCTTTGGCAACTACCCAAAGAACAAATTATAATTAGGAAAGAAAATACCAATACACAAAATGTTGTTTTCTACTCCCTTGGTAATTATTCTACTCCTGGGTTTTAGCTACATATCTTTGGAGGAAAATAAATATTTTAAAGCTGCTGGCGGCTAAATGTCAGGTTACTGCTCCAACATTATCACTAGATGTCTGGAATTTTTACTTCGTCAGTTAATGCCATGTGTCATACCACACTAGGACAGTAATGTTGTATCCAAAACCAGACAATAACCTAAACTCTGGAAAAGTCTGGTGACTCTGGCTTATGTGGTAAAAGAGGTTACTCTTAGTTGATTTCTGAATTTTAACTGGAACAACAAGTTACTTTACTAAAATTCTGAAGCTCTGGGGAGTCACAGGATTATAGAGCTAGAAGCAACAGTAAGATTATCTAGACAAATATCATTTTATTTCTGAGAACATTAAGATGTGCAATAACTGAGATGTAGAATAACTAACCTAAGGACAGATAATGTTAGATACAGTGTCAGATCCAGCTTCCACTGAGAGCCATTTACTGTGCCAATTGTTTCACAATCGTTATGCTTTTTTTTTTATTAACTAAAAATCATTATTTTCCTTAAAGCTAATCCTTATTATACACAGCATTTAACTTGACTTTTATAATGACCCTCCAATGTGGGATAACCTTATGATTAACAGTATAGATGAAGAAAGGAACCCAATAGAGGCTGAATCTTTACCTCTGTGTCAGAGAAAGTTACAGGTAGAGGCCCATGCATGATTCATTGGACAGTATTCTTTTCCCATATTTCACTTCCTTACTCAAACTAACCAAAACTAGTAAGGTTTTTTGTGCTTGCTGTTGTTTCCTTATTAATGAATAAACTTTATTTTTTTAAGAAAAGTTTTTGGTTCACAGCAAAACTGAGCAGAAGGTACAAAGATGCCTTATATAACCCTGTCCCTACACACGCACAACCTCCCCCACTTTCAACATCCTGCACCAGAGACATACATTTGTTACAACGGATGAGCCTACATTATCACATCATAATTGCCCAAAGTCTATAGTTTACATTAAGGTCCATTCCTGATGCTTTACATGCTGTGGGTTTTGACAAGTGTGTAATGACATCTCTCCACCACCACTGTAGTATTATACAGAGCAGTTTTCTGCCTTACGGTTCCTCTGTGTTGAGCCAATTCATCTCTCTCTCTCCAACTCCTGGCAGCCACTCATCATTTTACTGTCTCCATAGGTTTGCTTTTTCCAGAATCTCATACAGTTGAAATCATACAGGATGTAGCCTTTTCAGAGTGGCTTCTTTCACTTAACAATGTGCATTTAAGCTTCCGCTATGTCTTTTTATGGCTTGAGAGCTCATTTTAGTGCTGGACAATCCATTGTCTAGACGTACCACGGTTTATTTCTCCACTTACCAACTGAAAAACTTATTGGTGGTTTCCACATTTTGGTAGTTATGATTAATGCTGCCATAAACATCCCTATGCAGGTTTCTGTGTGAACAGTTTTCAATTCATTTGGGTAAATGCGGAGGAATACTATTGCTGGATAATATGGTAAAAATATATTTTGTAAGAAACTGCCAAACTCTCTTCCAAAGTGACTGCACTGTTTTGCATTCCCACCAGCAGTAAATGAGAGTTCCTGCTGCTCCACACCATCAATAGCATTTGGTGGTGTCAGTGTTCTGCATTTTGGCCATTCTAAAGATATGTAGCCCTGTCTCATTTTAATTTACAATTCCCAAATGACACATAATGTTGACCATATTTTCATATGCATGCTTCCTATCTGCATATCTTGTTTGGTGAGATGTCTATTTAGGTCTTTGGCTTATGTTTTAATTAATTTGTTTTCTGAATGTTGGATTTCAAGAGTTTTTATATTTTACACAGCAATCTTTTATCAGATGTCTTTTGCAAATATTTTCTCTCAGTCTATGACATTGTCTTTCACAGAGCAGAAGTTTTTAATTTTAATGAAATACAGCTTATCATAAGTTTCTTTGGTGGATCATTCCCTTGATGTGATATTAATAAAATCATTGTCTTTCCCAAGGTCCTCTAGGTTTTCTCTTATGTTATCTTCTGGGAGTTTAACTGTTTAGCATTTGAATTTAGGGCTTTTGATCCATTTTGATTTAATTTTTATGAAAACTCTTAGGTCTGTGCCTAGATTCATTATTTTGCATGTGAATATAGCACCATTTGTTGTAAAGACCATCTTTGTTCCATTTTACAGGTATGCCTCTTTTTATTGCACTTTGTCTTATTGCACTTTACAGATGTGTCTTTTACAAATTAAAAGGAAGATCCTCCACCAGCAAAAGATTATGATTTGCCTTGTTGCAATACTTGCTTTATTGCAGTGACCTGGAACTGAACCTGCAATATCTCTGAGCTATGCTGGTATTGTCTTTGTTTGTTTTTGCTTTTGCTTTTGTTTTGTTTTGTCAAGTATTAATTGGTTATATTTATGGGGTCTATTTCTCAGCTCTCTATTCTGTTTCTTTGATCTGTTTGTCTACTGTTTCACCAATACCAACTCTCTTGATTGTTGTAAATTTATAGTAAGTCTGGTGTTGTCAGACCTCCAATTTTGTTTTTCTTCAATATTGTATTGGCTGTTCTGGATCCCTTTGCCTATTCATATAAACATTAGAACCAGTTTATTGATATCAACAAAATAACTTACTTGAATTTTGATTGGAATGTATTGGAATGTCATTGAACCTATAGATTGAGTTGGAATAATAAAGTTTTAAAAATAAGTTCCTGTTAGAACTATTACTTATTTTTTTGGAAATGAGATATGCTGATACATAAGTATTCTTTAACAATTAGATAAAAGAGAGGTAAAATGTTTTTTAAAAAGATGTTCCTTTCAGTGAAACTATTTAAAAATAAGATTGCATACTAGAAAGCTTCATAGGATAAATTGATTTTAGTTAGACAGGCTGGGGAAAAGAACAAGGCTACAGGCGTTCCATGTAAAAGAAATAAATTTATGAGTATTTACACTATTAATAACTTCCTGTTACCCTGTGGCTTCATGGCTTCTGCCAAGTCTTATTCATAACACTGCCTGGAATATGTGAAGAAGACTAGATTAAGGAGAAAGTGAAAGCCTTTGGGTGAGAATTAGTAGTCATGCTAATTTGGCTTAAAGATAAGTGTATTTGCTAGAAATTTGATTTCAAACTCTTGTGTCTATTTTACTTTTATCTTGTTTAAGTTCAATTAAAGATGTTCACAAGATAAATGGTGAAAGAATCTAAGAGATTCTGATACCATTTTACCACGATCCTTTAGGCTATATATGCACAGTAATTGTGGCTTTTCTATAGAGCATATTTCAGAAAGTATATGTCATTTCTGCTCCTGCTGGTTTCCTGGATAAAGATATATCTGATAGTTGTGATTAGAAAAGGTTCATGTTTTAGTCTAGACACAATTTTGGCGGTGCCTTCAATATGTATATATTTATAAATCGTATATACATGTCCTATCATATCATTTTTATTTTTTAAATATATCTTTATTGATTTCAGAGAGAGGAAGGGAGAGGGAGAGAGATAGATAGGAACATCAGTGATGAGAGAGTTATTGATCGGCTGCCTCTTGCACACCCCTGACTGGGGGTTGAGCCCGCAACCTGGGCATGTGCCTTGACCGGGAGTTGAACCTCGATCTCCTGGATCTTAGGTCAGTGCTCAACTGCTGAGCAATGCCTAGCAGGGCTATGTACATTTTTAAATGCACTAGTACAGAATTTAGAAGGATAGGTTGTAAGGCAAATACAAATAGAAATATGGAATTAAATGCTGAGAAAAACACTAGAATATTTGCTCCAGGCAGAAGATTTGGATCATAGAAAGAACATGAAAATTACTAATATTTTTATTAAAGCTTTTTGAACTATTTGACCTTTTAAATAAATCATATTGTTTGAATAAAAAATTATTTAAAATTCTAATTTTTCTACACCATAATAGTATCTCTTGAACACCTCCTGATATACAACTCAGTTGAAAATCAATAGTCTAAACTACTGTGATGTGCCTCCTTATACCTGAAGAACATTAAATTGCATTCTATGTGGGATATAGCTTTTGCAAGATAAAAGAGAAATAAAACATAATTAAACAATTGATTAAATAATCTGAGATTTATTTTACTTTTATTTATGTTTTATTCATTAACAAAATATATACTTTATTGAACACTTATTTGCCAGGCGTTGAGCAAGGTGCTGGGGATGCAGAAATCAGTCATAAGTGGAAATGAAAATGAAAAGATCTGATTCCTGATCTTGACAGTTATTAAAATATTTTGTAACGTTAGATAAATTGCCTAATCGTAAGCTTCTGTTTCCAAATATGTACAAAGAAAAGGCATGATTGAACTGCCATATCCACAGAGTTGCTTTGAAGATTACACAAGATAATGTTTCAGTTATGGGGGTACATATTACTGATTTTGGGGTCAGGTGTTATAGGATTTACCTTGAGATGAAAGAAAAAGGGGACATCAGAGAGAAGGACATAGGTGAAAAGATGAAGGGCAAGTACAGATAAAAAACAACGAGCTCATTGAGTGTGGTAAATAGGGGCTAAAATTAGAACAAGACTTGAAAAAATGGAGAAGTAAAAATGAAACATAAAGCTGAAGACAAGTGGTGAAGGAGGCTTTGGCTAAATTCTCTGGTGTAACTCATCAGGCCTGAGACCAGTAATTATAGGCTAGTATTTTTCAGGGACAGTAACACATCACATTTTTAGCAAAATGCTTCATTTATTATAATTATTTGATGATTTTGCATATAAGATTTACACTGTTTTCAACATCCAACCAGCAGTTAATACCATCAGAGTTCATATTGTAGATATTCATCTTTGGGTCTAATCATAAAGAAGAATCTTGATGATGTTGCTGCTGTAGTTTGAGAGTTGCATGCTTGCCTTGGGACTTAATTTCCACAGAAGATAACCAAATAAATCCATAATCCCTCTACATGTGTGACATCTTAAGGAAATATCTCTGCTTCACGGAAAGCAAGTTGCTATGAGGTGTGAGAACAGTCCAGTGTAAGAGGAGCAGGTGACTGAAAATTCAGGGTTCAATTTCTGAATATTCTTTGAAAAAACTATTTTAAGGCAATATAAATAAAAAGTACTATTTGTATCAAACTTAGAGGTCATGAAAGCTATGAATAGAATAACTACACATAACTGGGCTGGACCCCCTCCTCCACTGTGAATCTTTTTTGCTGTTATTAAACGTTCCATAGCACTGTGTTTATCCAATTGCACAATCAATCAACAGCAAATAAAGCTTTCATCTACTTTGATATTTCTTACATCAACTTTTATTTAACAATGGTAAAACTGCAAAATAAACATTTTTGGATTTGTTTTATGTGGATATGAGATTCTAAAAGGGAATCAAAAGTTAACTGCAAGTCTGTAAAGGAAAGAAAAATATAGCTCAGGATTATGAATGCAACACAATTCAACAGATAATTTTGAGTACCTACTCTGCACTCTACATTTTTATTGTTACTTGAAGGCTTGCAAAGATAAGATCATTCAATTCAATATAATTCAGCAAATATTTCCTTGAGGAGTACCTACTTTGTACCAGATACTCTTTTAGAAATGTGAGATGCAAAGATGAGTAAGAAATAATCCTTGTGTTCAAAAAGCTTATGATTTATTTGCAATGAAAGCATGTATGTGGCGGTTGTTATGACATAACTGAAAAATACCTACACAAGATTAAATATGTTATATGGCATTAGAGAAGGAAAACCAAATATTTGTCGTTTTTAAAGAAGGCCAATTGGATCTAGTGAGGCAATCATTAGGTTGAACAGATTATATATACAGAGGTTAGGGGTGGGCCAGATACAGATATTTCACTTACAAATGCATGGTTTGCTAAAGAGTAAGAAACGTTTAGGAGAGAAATTAGAGGCAGGTGAAATGAAGATGTAGGATGCTTAAGCAGAGTCTCTTGGTATCTGCCAATATCCCTTTGGCAATTACCTCTGTAAGCTTAGACTGCGTACTGAGTAGGCCTGTGATTCTATACCCGAGGAATTTTATTCTGAGCAGAGACATTATGCCTACAAGCCAGACAAGCCAGAAGTGCCAGAGAGTTAGGGTCCTGGAAGCAACTCTCAGGCAGTGGTGGACAGTGCGAGGAGTCTCCCAGGGACAGAGTTTTGAGCCTTACACCTAGTCATCAACATGGTGGAGAGGGCCAAGTAGCTTGGACCAAGGCATTGAAAACTCCTATCTACTTGCTTCACTAGCTATTCAGGGTCCTAGAAGGACCCAAGTTAGAAGACTGAAGACAAAGAAATCTGGGAAGGAGGCATACGATTGGACCTATAGGAGTGGACACAAAGTGTGTAAATCTCTATTTCTCACATAATACCAATTTAAAAATGTCCAGTGCAGCGAAGTCATTGAACTACTTGGATAGGATTACCAGTCTGGTGGAGTTCAGCCAGTCTCTGCCTTTGGCCATCTTAGTACTTTCACTATTAGTTGTTGTTTTGTTTTTTTTTGTTTTTTTTAAATTGTTGACTCTATTACAGATGCTTCCCATCCCCCCCCCCCCTTTGCGTCTCTCCATCCTGCCCCCTCCCCTCTAGGACTTCACTACATTATTGTCTGTGTCCATGGGATATGCAAATATGCATATACATTCTTTGGTTCCTCTCTTCCCCTCCTCCACATCCTCCTCCCCTCTGGGATCTGTCAGTCTCTTCCATTTACCCATGCCTCTGCTCCTATTTTGTTCATCAGTTTATTTTGTTCATTAAATTCCACATATAAGTGAGATCATGTGATATTCGTCTTTCTCTGACTGGCTTGTGTCACTTAGCATAATAATCTCTAGGTCCATCCATGCTGTAGCATAAAGTAAGATTTCCTTCTTTTTTACAGCCATGTAGTATTCCATTGTGTAAATGTACCACAACTTTTTTATCCACTCATCTACTGATGGGTATTTGGTTTGTTTCCAGATCTTGGCTATTGTAAATAATGCTAAAAATGTAGGTTTGTGAACATGGTAGCTTTGGTGGTACAGATGGAGGTTTGTCAAGGTCCAGTATCATGGGTTCCCTCTAACTAAGGCTGAAGTGGTTGGTGGCACTAATGAGTGACCAAACTGTTAGTGACATAAACTGACACTGAGCTCTTTATGTTGTACCGTTCTCTAGAAGATCCACCAGTGGCAAATTGATTATTTTTCCAATTATACTTTGGGTGGTACAATTCTTTTCTATAATTTTGCCTCATTGGAATGAAATGCCAACGGGATTGAATGCATAAAGACTGGCAGCAGCACTTGGCCTGAGTTTTCACACAATATCTGACTTACTGTTATAGAATCTCACACAACCTGTTTCAGACCCACTTTATAGCAAAAGAAGTGAAAATAGTTAATAATCATGAAATCCACTAGTCATACCATATACCACACTATCCGGAATTTTCCAGCCTCATACCATGTTGAAATGAACTTCAAGGTACAATTGAAGTGGCGTCTTGGTGATCATGCCACGTGGAATTGGGACAAATGATGGTTCCTTCTATGTGATAGTTGGAATACATGGCTGAAGGAACCAAGGGAAAGAACTGTGAGTGCCATCTCACATCATTATTCTCAGTGACCAACTTGGAAATTTATGCTTCTCATCTCCTCAGTTTTAGGATCCCTGGTCCAGAATGTCTGGTTCTCAACTAGGGTTCCATTAAACCTAAACTATGACTACCACATGTTTATTTTAAACTAATAGCCAAGTAAATCAGTTGATATGCTGGCAGATTTAATTTGACCCTGTGTGGTAGTAAATTTTATGTGTCAACTTGACTGGGGCATAAGTTGCCCAGATATTTGGTCAAACATTATCCCAAGTATGTCTGTGAGGGCATTGTTGGATGGGATTAATATTTGAAACAGTAGATTGTGTAAAGCAGAATGCCCTCTCGGATGTGGTGAGCCTTATCTAATCAGTTGAAGACCTGACTATTAAAAAAAGGCTGACCTTCCCCCCAAAAGGGAACTCCTCCTGCTTGACTTCTTGAGTTGATCATTTTTTGCCAACTGACTCTGAAGCACTGGTCATGAGCCTGCTGGCTTTCGGACCAGGACTTACACCATCAGCTCTCCTGGTTCTCAGGCTTTCAGACTGACTGAAATGATACCATTGGCTCTCCTTAGTCTCCAGCTTGCTGACTGCAGATATCCTATTGGCTCTGTTTCTCTGAAGAACTCTGACAAATGCACTCTCATTATCATGACCCACATGACAAAACGTGACTGGACCTCAAGGTCCTTATCTTGATCCTTCTATGGCCAGTATTAAACTTGATTGAAAGCAACCTGATACAAAATAAGTTTTACCTTGGGTATTGGGAATCCTCTGTTATTTTAAAGCTCTTTTTTGTTTGTATATTTAGAAATTGTGACTGGCCAGTCTGTCTTCCAAAATTAGTTACAGGGCAGAGTGAAAATAATGTGCAATATCAGTAGGTCTTTCAAGGAGTAACTTGTAGCAGATGCTATTTGTGCCCTGTCTACATCCCTTCAAAACATACCTGTATGTGCCTAATGGTGTTTACTGCAACTGTCTCCTGTGAGATGTTATTTTCTGGACAAGAAAGATTGCTTCTTCCCAACTGCTTGTAGTTTTGGTAAAACAGTCTATTCTGGTAGCCCTCAATGTCCCCCCACCCAACCACAAGGTTGAGCTCATGACACAGGTGGGAGAGTGCTTCATTCCTCTAACAGATAGACTGATCTAGGGATAGAGCCAACGTACAAACTAAGCTAGATTCTTCCCAAATGTGTGGTACATGGGCCCCAGCAGAAGGAGCAGGTAAGGAGATGACAGGAAAATAGAGAGTCAACACTGAGCCTGACAGCAGGCTTTGATAATTTCAAACTAGCTGTATGCAGAAAAGACCGCATACATCTTAATTTATTTGAGTTTTGTTTCTGTTAGTTATATCTGGAAAAAATCATAGTTAATACAAAAAGTGAGACATGGTAGATTAATGAATCAGAGTGGACAGGCTTCGGGGACAGATGGAGGAGTATCTGCTTTAATTGTTTTTAATCAAGAAAAAAATGCAAAAAGGCCAAGTGCCTTAAAGTTTGTTTACATTTTTAACTTCTCTCTCAATTTTCCTCAACTTTTATTGTTAGGTAAGTGCTCAGAGTTGCATTCATTATATTCCATAGTTCATCTTGCACTATCATCATTCTTTCCAAATCAAATCTTTATTTTATTCTGATTAATTTCTCCTTTATCTTTAATTGCTCCCTACAGCATAGAGACTCATTTTAATGTATTGATATATATTTCCTTAGACAAACAAAAAAATAATTTATTTGTAAATATATGTGAAAATATTTTATCTACATATGCCTAATTAGTTTACTTATTTAAATAATGATTGATACCATTGGCATTTTGTGTTATAGATCGCACTGTTTTCTGTTTTTAATGTACTCAATGAATTAAAAATATCCCTGTACTGCCTTATGAAAATCTGGTTCAAATGTTCTCAGTGTTGATGCACATTCCATTGTCTAGTCTCTTACTGATGGTTCCAATACCCTACTTCCAGGACAAATACCAGAAAGCAGAGCCTTGCACATGTTGGCTTATGAACCCAAGAGAGTGTCTCTGGTATATAATCTAAAGTACAGTTGCTGAATTATAAATTATATATATGTTTATTTCACTTTAATACATTATAATTGATTTATAAATTGCCACAAACTACCTTTCTACCAGCGGTACATGAAGGTTCCTATGGCTGTATATCCTGGCCATCATTTGATACCACCAACTTGTCTAAATTTGCTATTCTAGTAGTTATTAAAAATTTAGGCAAGTTGAAGTGTAGCAAATACTTTCATTGACTATCTAATATTTTTGCATGTGGTGTCTTTTGTTGAAGAGAATTTCTTCATTTTAATAAAGAAAAATATATTAGTTTTATTGTTATTATTTACACTTTTTAGGTCTTATTTAAGGTGTGATTTCCTACCCAGGGCACAAGAATATATTTTCTTCATTAACTTCATAAATGTATCTCTTATGATTAGCAAAAAGATAAACTCTACCTAGAGTTTATTGTACTATATACTTGACTTGGATCCTGCATAAAGTGTCCATAGCATCATCTAGTAAAGAAACATTCTTTCACAGTGATCTGCGAAGCAAATACTATCATCAAAATTGGTCTAAGTATTTATAAAATTTTGTTCTCATGATCACATATCAGAACCACTTTTTAAAGTTTCCCCACAAAACCCCATTGGAATTTTGTTGACTCAGAAAAATTTATATTACTTACTTTTCAAAAGTTGAAGGAAAGGAAATAAATAATGTTTAAGAAGAACCTACTATATGTTGTAGGCTATAATTTTAGTAGAAAGAGATATAAATGGGCTATTAAAACTGATAAATAACATCCAGATTTACTAGAAATAAAAGGAACATAAATCATTTTCTCTTTTTAAATTAAAAGAAAACATGCCATGCTAATAATTTGTGTGGGAGAAGGTATGGTAAAACCAATTTTCATACACTGCTGGGTAAGTCATTTTCACAGCCCTTCTAGAAAATTCTTTGCCAATACTTTTAAAATCTTCAATATGAACAGACCTTTGAGACAGACACTTACTTCCAGAAATAACCCTAAAGAAATAATTACACACAAAAAGGAAATATTTATGTATTAAAATGTTCTCTGAAGGCACCTTTATAATTGTAAAAACAAAGTAAATATTGTTAACATCCAGTTACAGAACATTTTCAAGTATATTCTGCTTCAGCCACATAACGGACTACATGCAGTCACTAAAATTTTTGTTACGGATCTCCTGACATCAACTTTTGATTGCGGAGACACCATTTCAGAGAATTCACCTGGAGTAAACATGTCACCAGCCGTATGATACAGCTATTGCCACATCAACTAGGTAAGAAACCAGGCCCTGCCACCCGGGAAGGCCCCTTTTGGAAAGTCCTGGCAACCTGAAAACTGACCGCTTGAGTGACCCTGCGCTTCCTTTCCTGCTCCTAATTCCCATTCTCATATTTCAAACCCCCCAATGGAGAGTGAACCTGTGAAACCCTGAACACCCCACCCTGGACCCTAATAAAGGCAGAGCCCCAAGTCCCTGCTGCCTCCCTCTCTTTCTACCAGCAGCCTGGCTGTGAGGCCCTTGGGAGCGCTGTGTACCCTCTAAGACCTGTGAGTAATAAATTTTGATTTTTCAAAATTACCTGGTTGTTGCGGCTGAGGTGCATCCTGCAGTCATAATAAGGACCACAAGCACCGTCCAGCCACAGCCTTGGCTCCTGCTGGGGAATGACTGTGGGCTTGCTGCAGGTGGTGTGGGCCCAGGGTAGTGCCTCAGGCGTTTCTAGTCAATAGCATCACTACTAATGGGCTGAGACCAACTCAGCATAGATGTATATTATTTCTGTGGACAATATAATAAAGTAAAAAGCACCTTACAGGTAAATACATGTGATACAATTGCATTATTTTAAAACTAGAGAGAGAAAGGATATAAATGTATATGTGCATATGCTTTTGTGTGCGTGTATAATCAAAATAGCAATTGTGGTTATCTAAGGATGAAAGAACTACAAGTGACTTTTCTGTTTGCTTATCAGTATTTATATTTTTCCAACATAGACATGAATGTTTTCTGTATTTCAAATTGTTAAGAAACCAAAACAGATAGTCTCACCTTCAAATAATTCGTTCTAATTCCACTCGATATAAATCACTGTCTGACTCTGAGTTTCTAAAGCATTTACATGTAAAATATTTTGTGGTTGTTTCATGCTTTTCCATTTAATTTATAAGCACCAGGTAAGGCCCTAGTTCTTTAATATCATGCATGTTTCTAGAAAGGATGACTAGAAATATCCACTAGATTTTCCCAGCATAACTAAATAAGCAGACCAATATTCTGATGTATGGATCAGCCTCTGATGAAGCTGGAGTCAAGGAGCTCCCAAGATCAGGTGCCCTATTTATAAACTCGAGTTTGTGGACTGGCACACACGAGGAGCAAGTGCCAAGTGTTGCCAAGGTAATGCCATTCTTTGAGGCTCAGACTGATTATTATCATTTTTAATAATGTTTTTCAATTTGATGTTTAAAAAATCATAATTTTAAAGCTCGTGTTTCTTTCTCATTATTAAACTTGGGGGGAGGTAGCACATTTGAACAGTGTTCAGGACCTGCACATACCTTATGTAGAAGTAAAAATCATCCTGCGAACATTACAGAAAATAATTATGATTTACCTATATATTTTTCACTATTATAGTAGAATTGAAAACAAAAACAGACTCAAAGCAAAAATCACCTTTATGATTATTGCAATGCAAGCTTGTGTTCTTTATAGAGAAACTTATCTCACATAAGCAGCAAACCAGAAAAAAATATTAATGATTTAGAGAGTAAGACTTTTCTTTTTTAAAAAACAAACATTTTTAATTAAAAAATGAGTGTAGCTGGTACACCCTATATATTTTTTTATTGCAAAAATATTCTCTTCCAGTGAACTAAATCTAGAAGGATTTTTTCCCAGTTATAAGCAAGAAACCCCAATAAAATTACATTAAACTTTTATAAGCACTATATATTGATTTTTTTTTTACCATTTAATCACTTTTATTTTATAAAACACCATTTGTATGGTTTATTATATTAACTTAATGCCATTCCCAAATGTATAATAAAGTAGTAAACTACTATACTAATGAAAAAAATTAGGCCTTTGTTTGACATGTGTTTATATTTGAAATGCATTAAAAATAATAGCCACAGACCTATTTTTGTAAAGTTGTCTTAAAGTTTCTGTATACTTTAAAACTTCAGTATTATTATTGTCAATTTATCATCTAAACCAATATAAATAGGCACTCCAGAGAGGAAGTCAGGGACATTTTTTACTTATGTTCCTGGTTTCCAAAGATGATGCTAATGCAATCATCATAAGCACGATATACCCCAGCACTGTACAGTGGATAGTCTCAGATAAGGGCTATATTAAAAACATATATTTTTATCTCTCACCAATTCTGCACAAAATGATTCTCGGTGGTGACAAAATTTACCAGCTTTGCTTCTTGGCTTGAAAAATAATATTAAATAAGTGACCTAACATTGAATCCTGAACTATTAAATGTATTTTTCAGACTTAATGGGTGTGTGATGTCAAGGAACATGCAAGATACCGGCCAACTTCGCTAAAACTCCTAGGACTTAGACTATAAAATAAATAGTGTATCAATTATCTTTAAAACTACAATATGAAAGAGGTAAATCATTTGCCATTAAAATGAGCACTTTCAGCACTTGCATTTGTACACTTGTTAATTGGCGATTGCATTACCCGATCTCCATTTTCTTCTTAGAAATTCATAGCGATTTATGTCCCACTGAACAGAAAAGGGTCGCCTACCACCCGGAAACACGCCCGATGTGTTGGCAGATATTATTGATTATATTTGTTTTAGAACACACTGTAGGCTAAAGAACAAACACACAAATAAACAAAGCTACAGCCTATGGATCTGTGGCTTCCACTATTCTCAATCACTATTATGTAATCAAGACCTACCATGCTAATCTACATTAAGTGTTCCTCACTTTGAGGTATAGAAGAGTTATTCTTCCCTGTCATAGGCTTATGACTCATCAGCCCCATGTGCGGCGAGTGGAAGTGGCTTGGCTCACTGAGGCCCGAAGCATTCAAACGTTCATATTCCTCCCTCCAACTACCTCCTCTTCTGCCGGAGAAAAGATAAAAGATGAAGACAGTGGGAGATCAAAGCCTGCTGGGCAGCTGAGCCACCGCCTGGAGGACAGGTCTCTTAGTCTGGTGCACCCATGGTGGCCAGAGCTTGAGCAATAAAAAACCTCTATTGTGCTAAGTTACTGAAAATAGTCCTGGCTTATGCCATGGTTTTTACCTTTTTTAAACATTGAGAATGAATTGCGGACTTAGAAAATTATTCCTTAAAGGAAAGGAGATGCTTAAAGACATTGGAGCTCACTTAGAAACTGGACAGAGAGTTCGTATAGCTGAAGTAAGCTGTTAAGTACTGTTTTTTTGGAAGAAAAAAAAAAAGAAAGCCTTGTTTTTCCAGTTTTGTTCTGGATTGACACCTATAACTGCCTTCATCATTCCGGAATCATTCATAAGGGGTATAATTAGAAATTCTTGTTAAAGTGGTTGGTACTACTTATGATAGCTAAGAACTGAAGGACTGTCTGTGAGGCAAGGAGGGATAACCCTGCCTGGAATTGTCAGCTGTGTCTGTTGCTGGAACAAATGCAGAATTGGTTTTCTTCTTCATATGTGAGATTTCCCTTTTACGAAATAATGGAAAAGCTTCAGAATCTGCATATATATGGAGGGCAGATACTGGTTTACTACAGGACATGGGTCAAAGTGTTTCTTTTATTATAGTTGGGGCTTTTATTGTATTGATTTTACTTGGAATAAAGTAGATTGGAAGACTGGGCAAAGTTCAGAATGATCTGGAGTAAAAGAAACATAACTTCTCTTTGTGTTGACCTCAGGCAAGGCAAGTAAGGCAGATCAAAGAACTGCTTTAATGATTCACTGAAGCTAAAGTTGAAATAAAACCATGCAGCAGCCACCTGGAGATGCAACAATTACAAGTGAGGCATATGCTTTTCTAAGAAAAGGTTTTAGGAGGAACATGTATCTAAAAGGAAGAGATTATCCAACAGCACGTGTCAGCAAATAGTGAGTCTAGAAGAGACCAAAGCAAGGTCAGTGTTTAAGCAAATGCTTTGGTGGTACAACAACTTCTGTAGACCTTTTTTCCAAGCCAGAGCTCTCCTATGATCTTGGGCTAAATCTTGATTTTGGGGAGGCATTAGTCCTCTCAGCTGTAGAATCAATTGGCCTGCAAGATCTTTTCCATAGCAAACAGTCCATTCTACTGCATAACCAGAGCAGTCTTTAATGCTGACTTCAGCTATGGATTCTGTTCTGTTTAACATAATTCATGCACTCCCAGGTGTGCTGAAAAAGCCTAGATCTAGCTCAAAGCTGAGGAAGAGAGACTCCCTGCCCTCGGGCAGCTCACAGGTCCAAGCTGTCCAGAGCTCAGCACCCATTGTCGTGGTGAAGAATCTATATTTGATACTCTACTTGCGGACTAAAGCACTTGTTTCCTAGAAAAATGTGGGAGACACCCTCTTCTAAGGTGAAAGACCTTGTCTAGTTACTCACAACCTAAAGAACAGATGGGCTCTTAATGACCTTAATGCCCACGTCAGCATTAAATCACAGGTGAAAAATTGCAACTAATTAAGCACATAACCCTTACAATGCTCTCGTTCTGCCAAACTTGCTCAGAGAGGGGAACAGAACCTAAACAGTGCAATAAATTAATTGGAGGCAGAAGTCCTTGTTTCTAAACTGTAGTTAATAATGGTAATTTAATTTAATGACTAGCTGTGTGACCTTGGGCAACTCAGGTTCTTAGGACCTCAGTTCTCTCGTCAAGTGTAAAATAAAGAGATGTGGTCATGGACAAGATGATCATTAAGGTGCTGTTAGTTTAAAGATTTCATGGTTTCTAAAGTAGCTTTACACACTAAACAAGGAATAACATGTCAGCTTGTTAAAATTGAGAGAAATTTAGGGAACAGATCTTTATTTTTAACAGAGATTGCCTACTTGAAGGATCCAGGTACAACCTTTCAAAAGCATATGCACATGTAAATTAGGGGTAAAACCCAAGCCTTTCTTCAATGAAATGTGGACAGCAAAAAAAATGGGCGAAAGGGTGACAGATATATAATGAAGATAAAATTCTATTCAATGCTAGTAACAATGAGGTCCAGTGTAGCCTTGTATCAGTATAACCTTTCTGTGTTCCCTTCCTGTTGGTATGCACTTAGCACTGCACATGTCCCAGGCAAGTAACAATAAATTATATTCTTCTTAAAAAGTTTTTACTCAGTTACATAATAAATGAAGGTAAACATTTCCTTCTTCAGGTGCAAACATTACTAAATAGAATTATTTTTTTCCTTTCTGTGGAGGAGAGAAAAATAAACTAAAATATAAATCTTTTCTTGTTAGGTCTGTGACAATAGGCAGAGGTGTACAGAGGCCTTCCCTGACAGATGAATCCTTTCATTGCCTGGTTCACTTATAGACATCAAACAGTTAAATGCTTTTCTTAGGAATTCACTCCTAAATCTCTGGCCTCATTTTCATATAACTAAAAAGCAAATAAATATAATAACTTAGAAAAATTAAGTCAATGTAATATATCAAAACATAGTACGGGCATACTTTAAAAAAAAAAAATCACAAATTATACATAAAATGCAACTCATCTTTTCTGCCCTACATTGTACTCCCTGAAGGTAACTACCATAAATTTGGTACTAGAGCAAGAAATTTGAAAATAAAAGTTACTTCTTTTTCATCTAGCAATACCTAATTCATCTAGCAATGACATAAAGTGCTTTGTATTTAAACTTGGGCAGATACCCTGGTTTCTCCTGCTCTAAAAAAGATCTGATATTACTGACAAGCATCTTGTACATTGCCTGATTGTATCTATCTAACTGGGAAGAACTGGCTCTCACAGCCTGATAGGACTGTGACTAGCTTCCAGATGATCTATTACTCTTATGTTTGCTAAAGTGCACACCATTTCTGGGAATTGCTTCACCTCTCCCCCAACACTTACACTTACAATGGGAATCATCTGCAAATACGGGATTTTTCAGGGAACAATGATTGTCCTTATTTTGTAGCTTTTACTGTATGGACACCAGCTTCGGGGTGCAGATTATGATGATTTCTATGGCCATATTTATAAACAACTTTAAGACCCTTCAAATCAAAATGTGCTAAAAACATCTAGAAGTTCTCTATCCTCACTCTAGGAGGAGTCAGTAGTAGACACCACTCACGGTTTCCCTGGGAAGGAAATTGTCACCCCCCTGGGCACTTTGAATGTATTACAGATTTTAGTCCACTGTTGGCTGCATGTTGTCATATCAGGGTTTTCAATGAGGCTTTCCTCAAAGACTTAGAAAGGAGGAAATTATATTACCTTTGAAAGGTAAACTGAGAAAGTAGGACTCAGTGGATCTAAACAGATATATGAGAAAAAAAAAACTTGAAAAAGGCAGAATGTGTTCAAGAACTGCAAATGAAGTATTTGTGATCAAATTTATGGTTGCAATAATAATAATAGATACCTTTTATTAAAATTTGTATTGTACTATGTACTAAACATGAACATACATAACATGCACTTGTGTGCATGTAAATATATACACATATATTTCCTTCTTTTTTTACAGGAATTTGGGGTTCAAGGAGCTGAAGTGCTTATACAAATCCCCACAGTTAATAAGAGGCAGAACCAGATCTCACACTCAAGTTAAATTCTACCAGCTCTCCTGTTTATTTAAATAAAGGATATACCATTGAGAAGTTGATCATTGCAACATAGATGTTACATAGGTTTTGAGAAAAGATCAGATCTCAACCCAGCCATATAGTGGCTGACCTTTCTTGCAGGGGGCTGGGAGGTAATAGTGTGAAACATACTGTGGGGCACTCAAAAATGGAGAGTAAAACAGGGTTACTGAAGCCCCTCCAAACACTCTCACAGGAGAAAAAAAAGCATTTGCTTGTGAAATGTGATCCCCCCCCCCCCCCAATTGGCAAGACTATGTAAATCAAGTCAAAACCTCTTGCTTCTGATCCTGCTATCCCCACACAGACTTCTAACCTTGACTGGCTGCCTTTGTAGGTCTGCCTATAGGAAGAGATTACTTTGTTTATATTTATGTAAGTATAAAGGCCCACATCAAAGTACCTTTCCATTAGAAACTAGTCAGCTACTTGGTGTTTGCATATCAGTTTTATGAGTCTGATTAATTCAGGGACTGGGGTGGAGGAGTGGCAAAGTGGGGATGGCGTTTCTGGGAAGCTGAGGTCTCCTTGGTGTGCCGTCCCAAGTAGGGTTCTCCGCGTTGCTGTGGCAATGGGTGCCGCCCAGGCAGGGTCCTTTGAGAAGCAGCCGAGCAACATACTTTTGCCCACGCAGCCCCTCTCCAGCCTCACTGTCTCCCTCCTGTGACAGCCAGGCTGAGGGACTTGTGGCGTGGCCAAGAGCCGTAGTCTGTCTCAGCTCAGGCCCTCACTGCTCTACTCCTGCTCCTACTTGTGGTGTGGCAAAAAGCCATGGTCTGTCTCAGCTCAGGCCCTCACTGCTCTACTCCTGCTCCTACTTGTGGTGTGGCAAAAAGCCATGGTCTGTCTCAGCTCAGGCCCTCACTGCTCTACTCCTGCTCCTACTTGTGGTGTGGCAAAAAGCCATGGTCTGTCTCAGCTCAGGCCCTCACTGCTCTACTCCTGCTCCTACTTGTGGTGTGGCAAAAAGCCATGGTCTGTCTCAGCTCAGGCCCTCACTGCTCTACTCCTGCTCCTACTTAGGTGGCCTCCCACCCGCTCCTACATTTTATATTGCGTATTCAGCTTTGGCCCGGGCACCTGCAAGAAAATGTCTTTAACCTCTTATCTGGGTTAAAGTCTCCTCCAGTGTTTTCAGCCACTGTGCTGAGCGTTATCATAGCAGTTACCAGTTGCGATTCCATGTGTCTGCCACTATAAGCTCCTGAACACAGGCCTGCGCTTACTTATCTCTGCATCCCAGGACTGTACAGTCACTTAGTGGGTAATCCAAAAATTATTGGTAAATATATGATTAATTGGGAGCCTCTAGACACTGGCATAAAGTTATAGATTGTATCTTGTTCAGAGCAGAATCCCTAGGGCCTAGCAATTTATTTAATTCTTAATAAATATTTATTTAAAATAATCAGAGAGGACTTATTTTATGGTTGTATAAAAAGAAAACATTAAAGGATATTTTCTATCTGCAAGTCTTTGTTCAGCGTGGTCAGCATTCTTGGTCCCAGTTATTATTAGAACAAAGTACTATTTAAATTTATTGCTTCTTTTAGTCCTTCCCTAGAGAACAAACAACATTTATTTTTTAGAACAATAAAACATATGCAAGTTTGTTCCAGGGTATAACAAAATCACATCATCGAATGATGGAAATGGAGAATCGGAAGCAAATACAGGAGCAGAAGATTAGATAAAAATTTGGCACAAGGCCCAGACAAATCTCCATTTCCGGCGGCACAAATGGACTGACAATTAGATTTCTGAGTCACAGCTTTGAGTTATCTGTTCCCCTGTCTCAGGTGTGTCTCAGGGCCCCTGGGGGAGGGTTTGCGCCCCCAGGAGTAAGACTGCTCTATTATTCAGGAGGTCTGGCAGGAGGCAGTTGCTCATAATTGCAGACAAACAAATGAGTGCTGTGTAGGCACATGTAAACGCAAATGTAGATAAAAGGCACGGCTAATATCTACAGAAGGGAAAATAATTAGCAAATGCGGAAGGGTCCCTCTCAGGATTCTAATGTGAAGACTGATCCTTTGTTCATTTTCAGATATTCCCCTACTGGGTTTACTGTGCATTTTCAATGGTAAATGATGAGGCGCTTGAATTTCTAAAGCAGGAAAGAAAAGAAGTCACCTTTTTAAATGCTGGGGGGCTCCTCAAAGCAGTGGAGAGCATTCGGTGGCTGCCTTTGAGGTTCACACATGGTTGAATGGTGCCTCGGTACTCACTGTCTTGAGCAGCATGGCTTTTCCCAAAACTTCGTTCAGTTCTTGCAGAGGCCAGTGCTGTGAGAGCATTGCAACAGGGGCTGATTCATCAGGAGCGTCTCAGCCTATTTCAGGCTCCTGCCAGCACCCTCCTGGAGCTCTTCCGTGGGGTGATTCTCTGTGACTGGGTCACTGCTCCAAGTCCCCCAGCCACATCCTTGATGGGACAGCCCCCTGCCTCCAAAAGCTAGTCTTGAAATTTCATTGACATTGCCCCTTCCTTGCCCTATCTGTTGGCATGTAAGAGGCTTTTTCTCCTTACAATTAATTTTTGGGAGGATGATAGAATTTGTAGGTACATGCCACATAAGCTTCGGGGATGTTGTCAGATTTTAAAGTTTATGGCCTCTAGCTAAATACTTCTAAAAGTATCATCCCTCATTGCCAGTCTTTCTAGACCTGAGAAGCAAGTGTCTGCGTAAATGCCTGCTGCGTATACTACTATTAATGGTAACAACAACTAGCTACTCGTCATATTCCAATCACCGTGCTAACCTACTCACATGAATTACCCACATGAGTAACCCAGAAAACTGATCAAGTTTGGGTGGCTACTGCGATTATTCCCATTTTACACACTTGAAAATAGGCAGTGAAGACAGTAGTAGCTCAGAGCTAATTGAAATTTCTGAAATTTGAATTCTTTCACATGATGCGTTTTGTTGCATAATTTACACAATTATACAACAAAATTTATGCAATCATTGCATAAATCATTGCACAATTATGCAATCATTGTGTAATTGACCCATATATTATGTTGCTTATTTCTTAAAAGGAATTCTTATATATAAGAATAAAAATTAAAATGTGACTTTTTTCTCTCTCTTCATTTCTTTCTGTGATTTTTGGGCCACCTTACAGAAATATATGTACACACACAGACACTGGTTTTTTGGAGGAAAAACTAGTTTTAAATTCTCATTGATTTATGCTCCATCTTTATGCTTACACATTGTTTGTAATTATAGAAAATAGTTCATCAGCATAAAGGAACATCTTATTTTCTCAATGAATCATGCAGCTTTGTTAATACTTTTTAAAAAATACATTGGGAAATGAGTCTGCCTCCAGGTGACTGAAAATAACATATTAAAAAGGTACAGAATTAGACAATCTGACTACATTTAATCATATTCCACTGAACCAAGTATTAACAATACTAACTTTCATGAGGTCATTTTGGGGGATATGTATCAGTTGGAATGAAGTTTATTTACAAGTGGCAAAAAATAAAAAGAAGTTACAACATTGACTTAAATAACAGCGTTATTTTTTCCCCACATAACAGAAGTCCAAGGCAGGTAGTCCAGCTGACATGCCACCCAGTGGCCACATGGACCAAATTCCTTCTAACTTGCCTTGACGTCTGACTTCCCCCAAATAGACTAAGACAGCTGCTTGAGGTTTACTCACATAGTCACAGTCAAGACACAGAAGACCAGACCCCTTGTTTTTAAAAATACATCCTAATAGTTCTAAGTTCTTTAAGGCCTGTATTAGTCAGAGTATTAGTCACAGTTCTCCAGAGAAATGGAATCAATAGAACACACACACACACACACACACACACACACACACACACACAGAGGGAGAGAGAGAGAGAGAGGAAAGAGACTGATTTATCATAAGGAACTGGCTCCTGCTATTTATGGAGGCTGAGAAGTCTCCAGAGAGCAGAAGAGCTGATAGTATATTTTCCATTTTTAGTCTGAAGGCAAGAGAGGACCAATGGAGACTGATGTTCCAGCTGGAAGACAATCAGGCAGAGAGCGAATTCTCACTCAGCCTTTTGTTCAGTTCAGCCTTCAGTGGATTGGATGAGGCCCATCCATATCAGGAAAGGCCATCTGCTTGCACATTCTACCAATTCCAAGGCTGAGCTCACCAAGAAACAGCCCAAGGCACAGTCAGAATAACGTTTAACCAAGTATTGGGTAACGTGTGGCCCAGTCAAGTCGACACATGAAATGAACCATCACGAGGTTCTTCTGTTCGCAGTTAGAATGCAGTGACCTAAAAAGGCCATAAATTTGTTCTATGCCTGGTAAGTCATGTGCCTAGGTAAAAATCTTTCTACCATTACAGAAAAATTAGAGAACAGATATGGGTGCGCACTTCGTGGACTTGGCCTCTCGGGAGGACCAACACTGAAGGGAAAAAGAGAGAGACATTTTCTAGATGAAATAAAATCAACATAGCTCTCTGAACTATGGAAGACGGTGTTTATTTCATTTAAGAGAGGCAGTTTTGGTGTCTGTTGATATTCTGATTTTGTGAAATTACATTAGAGTCAATGTTTATCTTCTGGCTTAAAGTTTTGAAAATGTCTGCTATCCTTTGAGAAATATGTTTTTGAACGTGACAATGAAAACTTAGAGGTGTTAACTTTTAGGAATATTGTTTCTGAATATTCCAATTTAATTTCCCATAAATGTAAACTATAGAAACTCCATATTTTAAATACTGGGTTTTTACTACTATTTTGTGGTTTTTTTCAACTCTTGGTATTATCTCTTGGCTTCTTAATGTAAATGGCAAAGATATAGCTCCTTTTTTTTATTTTATTTTTTTAACTTTCCTGCACTACTGCTACTGCTTCTACCATACACACACATTACTCTCCCTAAAGTCAAATACATCAATTATTTTATCAGTTTTTTGTGTGTATGTGTTTGTGTGTATGTGTGTGTATGTGTGTGTGTGTGTGTGTGTGTGTTTGAAACATCCCTCCAGAAATCCTCACTTCTCCTGTTCCAATCAGAACAGAATTTTCATTAGTTTTCCCTTCAGGTCTCTTCAGTGTTCAATCTTCTGCTTCTTGGAACCTTAATTAATTTTTTTCATTTTTATAAAATTTATACTTTAACAATTTCCTACAGTTATTTTATAGCACCCAAAAGAGATTGCATGAGGATAAATTAATCTTAACTCTTGCGTCTTTGAAAATATCTTTGTGCTTGCATTAGTTTGAAGTGAAGATTCATGGATTTTCAAGTTGGAAAATACTTTTGTTCACAATTGAGTAAGTGCTCTGACCTCTTTAGCTAGCCTTTGCTGTTGCTGTTTAGAAGTGAGATGCTATTTTTATTCCTTTGTATGTAATCCTTTATGTCCTTTGTATATAACCCATTTTTCTCTCTCTCTCTGAATGTTCTTAGGACTTTCCCCCAGTGTTCTGAAATTTTATCAAATAAAATATGAAGCATTTGTATGAGTGTTTTATGAAGCTGATCTATAATGTAGATAGATAGTGAGCATTTCAATCTAGAAAATCCTATCTTTCTCTTCCAAAAAACTTTCCTAAATAACTAAATAACGCTTTCATCATGTCCTCCCCTTCACTGCCTCTCTCAATTTGGAACTCTTACTGATTGACTTTCAGGTTGAGCTGTTTAAAAACATTTTTTCTTCTATTAAAATTACTTTTCTTTTTGTTCTTTCTGAGAGGTTTTTCATAACTCTGTTTTATAATATTTCACTTGCTAATTTTGTCATTAAAATGTTAATTTCTAAGAATGGTTTCCTTTTTCTCTGAATATTCTTATGTCTCAAATGTAGGATAGTCTCTTTTATAAGCTTTGAAGATGAGAATTTGTATTTCATGTGAGTGTGTGTTTATCCTCTGAGTATTCTGTGTTGTTTTTTAGTATTTTTTTTCTTCCTGTTTGGGATTTTTATGTGTATCCTTTGTTTTAAAGGCATTTAAAAAATATGTGATGATCCTTTTCTGTCCTAGCAAATGAAGAAGCCAGCTTTAAAATTCTGATGGGAATAGATCTCTAGCTCTACCCTTATCTCTATCTCTATTCTTGTCTCTCTCTCTCTCTCTCTCTCTCTCTCTAATGGCTTTTGAATCTTGAACCTCACGTTAGTTTATTTGGACTGAGGTACAAGTTCTTTGAAATATACAGTGATGCCTCGGTTTTCAAACACGCCTCGGAAGTCGAACATGCCAGGCAGCTTCTGCTGAGGGCAAGATCCTGAGGCCCAGCTGTCGGCTGCTGATACCTTGGTTTCCCAATGTTTCAGAACTCAAACAGATTACATTCGAAAACCGAAGGACCACTGTAATTAGTGGTTTTCTATTCTTATTCAGGGCAGTAATACTTCCCCCAGAAAGTAATCCTTCAATCATCTGCCACACAGCAAGAGCCTGCAAGCCAGAGCTGTGGGAGGCAGGCCGCACCGGGGCAGGAGCATCGCCACGCAGCACACTGTCACTCACCGCATCCCTGGTGCCCAGGAGGGGGCTTCACCTTTGACCTCAGTTGTTCAAAGTGTTTCCAATCCAGAGTCTCTGTGATCACATAGTTCCAGAGGATAACCCTCTTTTTTTCCTGCAGAGCTCAAGGAAGGGCAATTGCTTATTGTCTCGGATTGAGTGAGAATGTCTAGGAACCTAAGTACAAGTAAAAATAAACTTTTAAGAAATCTTTTGCTGTTAGCTTCACTTCATACCCAGAATTACTTCACAATCAGAGGTTACTTGCACGTCCAATGCTCGAAACTCTCCATGGTTCTGCAGCACAAATGATCATGCTTTTTTTCGGATCTACTAGTTTATCATGCTCTGGCTTTTTCACGTATAGAATCAGTTTTGCTATTCCTGTATATGCTTTCTATATTCCAAAATTAATATTGTAGTGTAATACCATTTTCCTTCCTTAGTCTTTTTGGTCTTATATCTTAACAAAAATACTTAATGTCATTTACTTGAGTTTCCAACAGGATCAGAAATGCATGGTGCCAACTCACTGTTTATACATGAAATTCTCACTTATTTTTCAACAATATGTTTTGTATTTGTTTTACTCCATTGAAAGTGTTCTTGAGAAGTCAATAATGACTATTCCTTTGCCAGTTCCAATGGGTTCTTTCCAGTGACACTTTGTTGAACACCATACACCACCTTCTAAAACTTTTACTCTCTTTAAGCACCTCCACTCTCTAACTTTTTCTAACTCTTATTTTTTCTCTATCTCCTTCCTGTACCCTAGTTCCATTGCCTTTCTACTAGTCTTGTGTTCACTGAAATTCTGACTTCAGTCAATCTTAATCTCATTTTACATTTGGAATAATCTCATTTCTCTAATTATTTTCACTATCACGTGAATTAGTAGTGACCTCCAAATCTGAATCTCCATCCTTAACTGAATTCCTAAATTTCAGAAGCATAGATCCCCTATTGTGATATGCACTTCAATTCTGCTAAACATCTCGGTGTTTGGACATCTCATGAGCACCTTAAATACAGTATGTCTAATAATGAACTCACCATCTTTTATACCATGCATGCTCCTTCTCATGAGTATTTCAGTTCAGTTGATGGCACTACTCATTCATTCAAGTAAAAAAAAATTAAGATTTTTTTTTTCCTTTCTCTCTTACTATCATGTCCAGTAAATTATTTACAACTTAATCTTTGACTTATTTTTGATTTTCCCCCTTGCTTTAGTCCATTCCTTCTGATCTTATTTTTCAATAAATATTTCTATTGATTTTTAGAGAGAGAGAGAGACATTAATGTGAGAGGGAAACATCAATCAGCTGCCTCCTACACACTCCCTACCTGGGATTGAGCCGGCAGCCAGGGCATGTGCCAGGACCAGGAATTGAACCTGCGACCTTTAGTGCATGGAAAGATGCCCAACTGACTGAGCCACACCGGCCAGAGCATGCTATCATTTTTCAAGTTTGCCTCTGAAATCATCTCGATTAAGGCTTTTAGAATGAACTATCTACAATTTAAAAATGATAACTTTGCTACCATAGTCTAAATAACTCAGTGCTACCTGTTACCTCTACTCTAAAGACCACACTTCCTAGAATAGTATACAAGACTCGTGATTACTAGTCACTATCTCTATAGACTCATCTCCCATAATTCTTCTGTAATTTAAGTCCAGTAGATTTTTTTTTAAAAAAAAGAAGAGAAAAATAATTACTTGTGGGTTTTCTGTAAACTTGATAGTTTCATACTTAAATGGATTTATTTTTGTATATTGTTTTCTTTTTCAAGAATGCCCTCCTACTTTTATTTAATTAGCTAACTCCACTATTCATCTAGATTCAGTGTTGCTTCCGACTCGAGACTATCTTCCTTGATACCCCAGGATGAAATAACTGGCCTTTTAGTCTTACCTCATGGTATCCTTTACCTCTGTTGACAAAATAGTTTGTTGACCAGTATATGCATCATTGTATGTACATGATGTTTTATGTTTTTAAAGGTAAGAAACTGTATCTTCTTTATTGGAAGAGTCTCTAAATCTAATGAGGTGCCAGGGAAATAGTGCCCCAAAAAAAGCTATTGGATTATTGAGAAATAGTTCCAAAACTTTGTATTAGTTTTCTTATTTACCTTCTGCCTTTCTTTCAAATATTTTGCTATCATATATATTTGCAACTAGAGAATTCCTTTTTCCAAATACACATGCTTTTATAGCCATTGAAAATGCTGCTATACTCTCACTCATGATGAAGTTATAGCTTAGCTGAATGCTAATTTAAGTAAGGTAGTTTTATTTGGGAACTTGGGTTTGGAGATATTAATTCAACCTTTCAGCTCTCGAGTTTTTCTATTTGTTAAATGAAGAAATTTTAGATAAGCATTAAAGCCCTTCCTAGAAATTCTAAGGATATGTTAACTACTGTTTGAAAAAACCACATTTCTTCTGGAAGCTTATAAGCAAATTGACTGTCCTGGTGTCTCTAGCAAATGAGGACTCTCCCTTGAGGAGCTAAAAGACAGGCACTTAATGCCCAGGAGACAGGAGCAAAGCATCAGGCTGAATATCTTGACTCAGTTCCCTTTATCTAAGAATATGTCTTTAACCAGGATTCATGCTAAGGAGGTAGAAGTGAGACCATTTGCTTTTCTTGTATCTTTTGTTAGTTCTAAATTATGACCAAAGTATAGTGTTAATACTGTATTTTTCATTGAAAGAAATGGTATCAAGAGCTTCTCTTTAGTATAAACAATGATATTTGGTTCCTTTGGAAAATCATAAGGTAAATTTTAGACCTAATGAGGTCTATTTCCCAAATGAAAGCTATTTCAGTAATTTACATGAGTCACCATGACAAGTTTTCTCCTGTGACCAATTCACAATTTAACTTTGTGGCAATCTATTAGAGATGAAAACAATTTCCTAGGGTTTCAATTCTTCCTGCATTTTCTTAATTGCTTCCAGATGTAGCCAAGCTGATTCTGGATGAACCTGAACATAATATTAAAGGGAAAACTAGAACTCCAATTTTACTCAATTTAAAAATATAATCTGGATGTCGTAATATATTTTGCCAGGTTTTTACAGAATTTAGCAGCAACCCTCTCAACTGTCTTGAAAGTAGCTGATGAACCAAAGAGACTATAGGGACGCATTCTCATTCCCACCTTTATGGTTTCAAGTATTTATCATCCTCTCACTGTTTATGGTATCAATGATGTTCGTGTTCCTTTACAAGCAGAAATGTGTGAAGTGACTTACTTCAGTGTATAGAGAACCCACTCGTCATTCACAAATGATCTTTCAGATTTAGCAGAGGACAAGCCGTCTTCAGGAAGCGCCGCTTTAAATTGGTACATAGCGAATGGCTTCAGAGATGATGCGGCTGATGCCGTGATGTGCACATTTTAGATTATAGGCATCTTCTCAATCTCTATTCTCTTCTACTGTGGTGGGATTTTGTTTACTTTTGGTGCATGTGTGTGTTGGGGGGAATGGAACCTCAAAAATAGGGAATCCTGATGAGAATAGGCAAAAAGAAAAAATAAGCTATTAGTGTCAGCATATGGCAATTTCCCTGTACTTCTGCTTTTTTGTTTTATAATTTCTCACTAGAGAGGCAATATGGATAATGTATTTGTTTCCTAGAACTGTTATAAAAAATGACAAATTTGATAACTTAAAAAAGAGAAATGTATTCTCTCACAGCTCTGTAAACCAGAAGTACAAAGCAAGGCTCTACAGTAGAATCCTCCCTGGCATCTTCCGGCTCCTGGCAGCCCCAGGGGTCCCGTGGCTTGTGGCTGAATAACTCCAATCTCTGTTTCCATCTTCATGTGTCTTTCTCTTTTGTTCCATATGTTCTCCTTTACTATATTTTATAAGCACATTTTTCATTGGATTTAGGGCAAATCAGACTAGTCAAGGGTGATTTCATCTCAAAATCATTAACTCAGTTACTTCTGCAAAGACCCTTTTTCCAAATAAGGTCACATTCTGGGTTTCCAGGGATTAGGAGGTGGACTTTTTTTTTTTTTTAAGGGAGGGCCATCATTTAGTCCACTGCTAATTAGCCTGAGTACCCAAGTAAATAACTAGAGGAAAATACTGTCTACTTTTCTGGATCTGGCAACCAAGTTTCCTCTGAGTGCCCTTATATTAGAAAGAAAACATAGAGACCTTCCTTCTTGCTTAGGAAAATCTCAATTTAAAAACGTGACTGCCCCTTATCTTTAATTTCTCTGATGCAGTCACTGTCTGATCCTTCTACATACCCTGCCTTTCTAAATGCATCTCTCTTTCATGGCTTTCTCTTTGTATCATGCTTGTCCATCTCTCTTTTTCCATTTTCATTGCATTTTCTGTCCTTGGTGTTTCCTCATAGACTTTGAAGCTAGGGTGGCTGGAAAAGAGAGGAAGAACCTTTTAATTCCATGCGTGTTACCTTCTGCTTCAAATCCAAGTCATACTTTAGTTAACTTTTCAGAGGGAGAGGAGTTAAGAATGTGTTCGAATGTGTGTACACAGTGAGACAAAGTAAAAAAAAAAAGAGAGAGAAAGGTTTATAAAGTAATAAATTGAGAGTAAAGGGTGTAAAATGAGTTTATAACTTCTTGCTTGAAAAATACAGGAACAAAAAGATTTGTGTCAAAGAGAAATGATTCTAGAAATATGGAATACAGAAAAACTATTGCAAAGAAAATATAATTAATAATTATTCTACAATAGTTTTCCCAGTGATCTGAAGAATGCCAAATGGAATTGAGAAGTTCATAAAATAATTCATTTCAATCATTAATGTCAAGTTTATACATGGATTTTTTCCCCCATTTCTCCTAATATTTTTAAGTGCTTACTCTACACTAGCTACTCTTTGGTATAGTAAATATTTTATGAACACAGAGAAACCATTATGTTGTATCCCAGATAAGAATGTAGTAACCCTGTGCTGCATAATAGAGAAGATATGGCACATGCTAGAAAAACAAATACAAAAAAGTTAAAACAAATATTCCAACATAAAATTTTAAACTGAGATTTATAAATGTAATAGTGTACTATGTGGAAAGTATACTTGAATGGTTCTGGATATTCGAAAACCACTTAAATATTAGAGCCTGTGTCTACTTTCTTTCTACAGAACAGTTTTTGTTCACAGTGTGCTTTCAATAAAGATTGAATGACAGCAATAATGCTGCTGGGGATCAATAAGTAGAACGTAGTATTAGAATATATATTGTTGTGTTCTCAGGCTGCAGTAGGCAAAAGAAAGGATGCTATTAGTAACATATATGGTTTTTCTTTGACAAGGCTGTTAGGTAATGACGATTTTCAGAACGTATCAAGCTATAACAACATGAAGTGCTCATAAACAGTTGTCATTCCCACCCCAAAGCTTCACTGGAGAGTAGGTAGCTTTAGCATAACTTAAATATTTATGTGTTAGCTCAGGAGATATGCACATAAAGGTTGAGATTTTCCAGAGGGGAGAAACATTTCAGAGCAAGGGGTGCTGGGTACATTTCTTTGCATTGTTGCCTTTCTCTGTTTCTTGAACTCTTGCTGCAGTTTAAAGTCATGGCATTGTCCCACCTCACTGAGCTGCCAACTGAAGAACACAGGGGTTTTCTAGTAAAGGCTTTAGCTGTCTCTAAAATTCTTCTTTCAACACAGGGCTCTTCCTTTCTGCGCACTTATTCACGTTTGTAAGGCAATTCGCTCTCCGAATCTCTACAACATCACTATAAATGTCCTGACTTTTAAATCACAGTTCTCTTTAAACATGCTATGTCTTCCTTTATCTGTGCACTAATGCCAGATTAGATATTCATCAAAAGCCAATTTTGTTTGAAAAGTAATTGCAAAGTCATCCAGCACCGTAACAACAAAATTTGGCTTGCCCCTTCCCTTTCTGAAAAGTCAGAAAACCACAACTGGCAATGTTTGTTACTTGTGTTTAGAGTCAAATAATCCTTAGGAAATAACCTGAATAAATCCCCACAGTGCCAGGATTCTGGGAAGAGTTTCCTGTTGGTTGGCCTCAGTTTCTCTTGCTCAAGATTTGCAGAATGTGTTTCCATAATGCACAGCTCCCCGATGACTCCATCAGGTAGTCCTCACATCATTTCCCTGCACTATAGGGGGCTGTATGGCTTTTCTGCTGAGAAATTCCTTTCTTTTTTTGTGTGAAAATAAATCATGACGTTATGAAAACCTTTAGACAAGTCACTGAATAAAGATAAATGAATAAGCAGAAACAATTTATATTTTTAGAAGCATGTTTATGTAGTAAACTATGCTGAAAACATTGCGTAATTTTCATTTCCATCTGGCTTGCTGGAATCTCAGTATGTCCATTGTCTGCTGAGGAATGTGCTCGGTCAGCTCTTCGTAGGTTTCTGGGTCTGGATGGTAAGGCCCAGGATGAATCATACAGTCTTTCTGAGACTCGGGCTGGCTCAGAACCAAGGCTTTCCGAGGAATTTCCATGATCTTATTTTAGTCCTAGCTTTGTAAAAGGCCATGAATTATCTTAATATAATACCTGTTTGTCTGTAGTCAGGTAAGATCTCAACTTTTACTTCAATAATCCATTTGAAAGAAAATACACATGTAAAGAAGCAGTCCTTATGAATACTTAAGAGCATGGGTTGTGGACACGGACATTTGAATTCAAATTCTAGCTCTGCCAATGGATTAATTGTGGGATTTTAATAAACTTGCTCACAGCTTAACCTCTTTATCACTAACATTAAGATATGAAAGCTCTTTAACTTTCAGGAATATTCTAACAATTAAAGAAAATATCTATGGAACCCCTAAGTAAACTGCTTAAGTAAACATAAATATTAATAATTATTAAAATCTAGACAATACAAGAACAATATTTGAGAAAATTTATCTTTAGTTTTTGACATAAAGGTGACTTTATGCTTATAGGCAATCAGTAATAATAGATGAAGAAATAAAGAAACGCAAGTACAATTGCTAAAAATGAATAAGCATAGAACTCTTGTTTGGTTGGAAGGATCCTGCCAGCAACTAAAGCAGAAACTTCTTTAAAAGAACACTTCAGCTCAGCTATTATATCCTTATTGTAAATATTGTTTTACTTTTAACAGAAGCAAACTTTCAAGACGTTTTGGAAGAAAACAAATCTATCAGATCTCTTTGGACAAAGTAAATTTAATAACTAATTGTTTAAAAACCCACAAGAAAACACGTTTTATTTTTTTACTATTTCCTTGAATGTGCTCTTAATTCACCTTTTCTGCCTACTTTCTTCTAACTAGGTTATTCTGGGGTGGGGGGTGGAAATTATAATATGATTAATGTGTACTATGGGTAATTTACTACTTGTAAGACTGCCGGAGCCCGCCGGCAGAGTCGAACGGTCCTGAGGAAGGGGTGAGGATGGAGAAAAGACAGACACAAAAAAGATGGGATCAGGAGGGCTGCAGCTCATTCCTGTTGCCAGCTGCCAGCCCCGAGTTTATTTTCCCAGCTCAATTTATACAGACACTGTTAATTTTGCTGAATAGCACCTCGCTCCGCATTCCTACCCCTGAGTAGTTCCTTCAAGGCCGTTGAATGCTCTCTCAGAGTAAACACCCTGCCTCTTGCAGGAGCTCTGACGTTGGTGCCTATCTGTTTTGGCTTCTAATGGGAACTTGCGGGGACGATTGAGTCCTTGGCTTGGTATGTGGCTTGACTGTCCTTTAATCCTTCAGGCCGGGACCAACATCCTGATAAGTTTTTCTGGAACTTAAGGCTGCAAGCTAAATTAGTATTGCCTTGGTGCCTCAAGGCCTGGGTCAGGGAGCAGGAGAGCACATCGGCAGCTCACCCAGGCAGCTCCCCTGTGCCTGGGGCCACAGCAGCTCACCCACATCTCCCCGGGAGCAGGGGAGCACATCTGCAGCTCACCCCAGGCAGCTCCCCTGTGCCTGGGGCCACAGCAGCTCACCCACATCTCCCCGGGAGCAGGGGAGCACATCCGCAGCTCACCCAGGCAGCTCCCCTGTGCCTGGGGCCACAGCAGCTCACCCACATCTCCCCGGGAGCAGGGGAGCACATCCGCAGCTCACCCAGGCAGCTCCCCTGTGCCTGGGGCCACAGCAGCTCACCCACATCTCCCCGGGAGCAGGGGAGCACATCCGCAGCTCACCCAGGCAGCTCCCCTGTGCCTGGGGCCACAGCAGCTCACCCACATCTCCCCGGGAGCAGGAGAGCACATCCGCAGCTCACCCAGGCAGCTCCTCTGTGCCTGGGGCCACAGCAGCTCACCCACATCTCCCCGGGAGCAGGGGAGCACATCCGCAGCTCACCCAGGCAGCTCCTCTGTGCCTGGGGCCACAGCAGCTCACCCACATCTCCCCGGGAGCAGGGGAGCACATCGGCAGCTCACCCAGGCACTGTGCCTGGGGCCACAGCAGCTCATCCACATCTCCCCGGGAGCAGGGGAGCACATCGGCAGCTCACCCAGGCAGCTCCTCTGTGCCTGGGGCCACAGCAGCTCATCCACATCTCCCCGGGAGCAGGGGAGCACATCTGCAGCTCACCCAGGCAGCTCCCCTGTGCCTGGGGCCACAGCAGCTCACCCACATCTCCCCGGGAGCAGGGGAGCACATCTGCAGCTCACCCAGGCAGCTCCCCTGTGCCTGGGGCCACAGCAGCTCACCCACATCTCCCCGGGAGCAGGGGAGCACATCTGCAGCTCACCCAGGCAGCTCCCCTGTGCCTGGGGCCACAGCAGCTCACCCACATCTCCCCGGGAGCAGGGGAGCACATCCGCAGCTCACCCAGGCAGCTCCTCTGTGCCTGGGGCCACAGCAGCTCACCCACATCTCCCCGGGAGCAGGGGAGCACATCTGCAGTTCACCCAGGCAGCTCCCCTGTGCCTGGGGCCACAGCAGCTCACCCACATCTCCCCGGGAGCAGGGGAGCACATCTGCAGCTCACCCAGGCAGCTCCCCTGTGCCTGGGGCCACAGCAGCTCACCCACATCTCCCTGGGAGCAGGGGAGCACATCTGCAGCTCACCCAGGCAGCTTCTCTGTGCCTGGGGCCACAGCAGCTCACCCACATCTCCCCGGGAGCAGGGGAGCACATCTGCAGCTCACCCAGGCAGCTTCTCTGTGCCTGGGGCCACAGCAGCTCACCCACATCTCCCCGGGAGCAGGGGAGCACATCTGCAGTTCACCCAGGCAGCTTCTCTGTGCCTGGGGCCACAGCGGCTCCCCACATAAGACTAACTGACAAAGACAAAGGACTTCAGAAAAAGTAATCAGCTATTTCTAGGATATTTCATGGTTCTAAATTTGAAATATTAATTAATATTTTAAAGAGCTATACTTTATTTTTACTCCTACATATGTACAGTAACAATATATCTCTGGGAATTTATAAGCAGGTTTTTGACAATACATAATTTTGTTTTACTTATATAATTGTGACCTTCACACTTGTGAAATGTACCAGTGTCACCCATCTCAATAGGTCCTTTCACATGCACATTCTACAGGTGCATAGGGAAGCTCCAGTTTCTCAAAGTTTAAAAGGAAGGCATGTGGCTCATTGGCCTGAAGTTATCTATTTATAAAATTGACCAGGGGATTCATTACCTACATTATTAGAATATTCTTAGAAGTCATAAAGGAATCCCCAAAGTGTCATATTCCTACCTTTAGAAGTGCTGTGCCATTCCATGTGCCATATGGTATTAATATCATTTTCTTGGAGTTGTATTGGTTTGATTTGAGCAGAAAGATCTTGAGATGTACTTGGGAACAAAACATGGTTGTAATGATGGAACTGTGTCTGAGGCAAAGTTTATAAATTCTTGTAAACCCGTGCATCTTGGTAGAAGATTTTATGGTTAAGAGCTTAAAAATATGTTTTATATAGATAGATTGGTGAAGAGATAAAATATTTACCCGCTAACCAAATTATATTAAAAAATTTTATTTGTTCTCAGAAGTAATTTCCTTAGATAAAATTAATTTGGTTTAGACATTAATATTTATCAATAGATATTTTATATCTATTGATAAATATTAATTATTGTATATATGCTTGATTGTAGAGATCAATTAAGTGAATCACTTCCATAAAAATATCTATCTGCAGCTTAGAAAGGGCTAAGACAATGTCTAAGGCACTGAAAGGAATTAGCTCTTTCTCTAATTTTAAGTTTTGGGTTGTGTCTTAAATCCAAAATGTATCTATGGAACCATCAGGATAATTTTAAAACTTAACCAGTCTCTAAGAAGCTGCTCCATTATCCCGTTTACTATTTGAATTTAAAACAATTATACAGTTCATTAGGTTATACATTGTTTGATAGCATAGAATAAAGCAAATTGCCATTCAGCTCAGCGTCAGAGTCAGGCCAGGGAATTATCTTTAAAGGCAGGGTGGTTCAGCATGTTGACTCTTCTTTGGTCCTTTATCCCGGCCTCACCTAACTGTATGCCAATCTTGGGATGCATAAGAATCCTTAGGCAGATATATACCATACCACACATGTTTTACTTTATAAACATTTCACAGAATATTGAAAGATAATTATGACTACTAGCATGTTTTTTGACCTTTCCAAGGAAAATGTAAACTCTAATACACAAGGAATTATGACTCCTCTCTAATTGTAGCATGACATGGAAACTGTTATGCCATCTTCACAGTGCTTTCCAATTGCTACATTTCAGTCCAATGTATTCATGTAATTGAAAGCAGTTAATAAGAGATTTATGTTAATACCTGTAAAAAATGGAAGTCTCTAAATCTTAAGAAAATATAAATAATACTTATATCTTTTTATATTTCCAGGTTTAATATTTCATTTAGAATTTTTAAATTTTTATTTATTTTTTTTGCTCAAGTGTTAAATACAACTCAGAGTCATTTAAAAGACATTACAAATGAACCTTTCTGCCATAAAAAAATTCCTCCAAAGAGACCACCAGACATGTCTACTGACGTGTACTTGGGTTGCTTCCATAGCTTGGCTATTGTAAATAACACTGCAATTAATATAGGGGTGCATGCAAACTATAATTTAAAACATTAAAATATAAAGAAAAAAAGTAAAAGAAAAAAAAAGAGATCACAGGAAACAAAGAAAGCTACACACTCAGTTTCTATAAATAATTCCCCCAAAGCTACTTAATATAACAAAGCTTGGTACAGATGGCTCTCTTTCACTGACATGGTAACTCTTTCAATAACTATAAACATGAGATGATTCATTACTATAGCAGTTGTGAGATTCTGTTTTCTTAAATGGAATCCCATTTCAAAACAAATTAAACTAATTTGATGTCTAACTAATTATCTCAAACCCTGGACTACTCCAGGGACTTGTAAGAGAGAAGATAAAGGTTTTGTAGTTAACTTTTAATGGAATGTCACCTTATGTAATATACTTTTACTTCCCCCCCCCCCATTTTTAATGTACTTAATTTTTTAAAGCAACTTTGGGTTCACCACAAAGTTGAGCAGAATGTACAGAAATTTCCCAAATAACCTCTGCCACAACATATGCATAACCTCCCTTATTATCAACATCGCTCCCAGAGTGATATATTTGTGACATTTGATGAACCTACATTGACATGTCATTATCACTAGTTTACATTAGGATTTACTCTTGGTGGTGTACAGTCTATAGGTTTTGACAAATGCATGATAGTATATATGCATCCACTATTAGAGTATCATTCAGAGTAGTTTCACTGCCCTAAAATTCTTGTTTCACCTAGTAGTACACTTCTGACAAGAATTTTCCTCCTAATATTCAAGTTTTTTGAAGTAGTCACAAACTCTTTTCTTTTTTCATGAGTACAGTTATAAAAGGGATAGTGAATAATATCTTTTTTTAGGCCTTCTATAGCAGACTGGGTATAGGAGAAGCTGGTAATCCAGAAACATCAGTAGGCACAGATTTTAAAAAGCCCCAAGAAAAGCTTGCTTTCTTTAGCCAAAGGACCAGGAAAAGGGGCAACCTGACAAAACAGAAAACTTTGAGACAACACTCTTCTCCTGACAATTTAAATACTGTATAAGACGCCCCTAGCCCTTCTAGCAAAACCAAGTGGAAATCCTAGATTTTTTTCTCTTGTGGGTTGTGACAGGCAGTTCCCTCTCCAGGACGGTGTTGAAGTAGCACAATGAAGAACCAGGACTTTCATATTTTCATCTTCTCATCCCAAGATGTCAATGGAGGCCATGTGAGAAGCCTGGACCTTCACCTCCACCTGACTCTAATGAAGGCCCTGTACCACTCCTCACTGGCTGGTGTCTAAGGAAACCTAGTGGAAAATTGGGCTTCTCACCACCAATAAATAGTAATATCGCCACCACCTTATGGCTGTAACAAGCCACTCCTCCCCCTTTTAGCCAGGTTGGTATCAGTGAGACCTGGTGGGGAACCTAAACTCCTATCTCCCTTCATCAGTAAAGAGAAGCACCTCTCACTCGCATTGTCAACAGAAACTGATTGGGGAACCTGGAACTTCTACCAGACAAAAACAAGGCGGTGCCCATCTCGCACTGGGAAGTATCAGAGGAGATACTTAAAATACGAGATTTAAATAAGACCCATAGTCTCATGGCATAGTACCTAAAATGTCTATGTTTTAATCAAAACTGCCCATTATACCATGAACCAGAAGCATCTCTACTTGGATGACAAATGATAATTAACAGATGTTAACCTAAAGGTGACACAGATATTAGAATTATCTGATAATAATTCTAAAACATCCATAATAAACATTCTTCAAAAAGCAATGAGAAGCATGAATAAAGCAAGTGAAACAATATAAATGAAATATGGAAATATGAAAAATGTGGAAACCAAAATTAAATATTAAATATCACTTACCAGTTACAATTACTCAACAAAGTGAAATGCTTAGTGGTAAATCTATCAAAACATGTGCAATACTTGTATGCTAGCTTGTAAACTAAGAAATAAATAAAAGATCTAAATAAATAAAGAGACATAGTATGTTTGTGGATTGGAAGGTTCAAATACTAAATATGTTACTTCTTCCCACATTTACATATATATTTTTATGCCATTCTTATGAAAGCTTCAGGAGGAATTTTTGTAGATATAAAAAATATTATTATAAAATTTGTTTCAAAAGTTAAAAGAACCAGAGTAGCTAAATAATTTTGGAAAAGGAGAAAAAAGTGGAAGGAACTTATTGTACAACTATCGTAATCAAGTTCATGAAGTGTAGCCAAAAAAATAGACACATAGGTCAATGGAATAGAGGAGAGAGCCCGGGAATAACCCTCACACAAATTCAACCAACTGATTTTTCAACTTATAAAGATGGAAAAGCACAGTGAGAAAAGGATAACCTTTGAACCAAAAGGTGCTGAAATGTTGGATATCCATAGGCCAAATTTAAGTAAATAAATAATAAAAGTTTACCAACCCTTACAACTTATACAAAAATTTATGCAAAATAAAGGCTTAACTATAAACTATAAAACAATAGAACTTTTAGACAACAACATAGAAGGAAATCTTTGAGATGTAGAGCTTGGTGAAGGTTTTTTAAACATAACCCCAAAAACATGATCCATAAGAGGAAAACTGATTAATTGGGCTTTATTAAATTTAAAACAAAATTTAATCCATAAAAGACTGTTCAAAAGGATAGAAAGACAAGATACAGACTCTGAGAAAGTATTTGCGAACCATACATCTGTCTAAGGACCCATATCTAGAATAAATAAAGAAGTCTAAAAATTCTATAGTAAAAAAAAAATTAAATTTAAACAGTCCAATTGTAAGCACAGAGCCAGCTAAAATGGTCCTATCCTGTTTAGCAAGACACTGAGTTGCTTTTCAGAGACAACAGACCAAAACCACAAGTCATGCAGCTGAAGCATGTGCAGAGAAGAGAGCTTTGGCCTCCAGCTACACCCAGAACCAAAGTCTCATTTCGTGCCCCCCCCCCCCAAAGAAACCAAGGGACCAAGACAGAACCAGTATTTGAACAATGAAACCCTTTCAGAATCTAAGGGTCCCTTGTACAGGAAAATTCAGTGTTGGTGACTCTACCATAAATGGTCAAGTTCCAAGGTCTTCCAATTAAAACTTGCCTCACCAGCACTTCCACTTACCTGTTCCCCCAAATAAAAATATGTCCCTAAAAAGAACATATTCAGATGAGAAATAAGCACATGAAAATTATTCAACTTTACTGGCCATTAGGGAAATGTAAATTAAAAATCACCATGAGATATTATACACTTATTCCAATGTCAATTTCCTGGCTTCGACATTATACTATAATTATGTAAGATGTAACCATGTGGGAAACTTGGTAGAGAGTAAAAAGGAACTCTCCATACTGTCTTTGCAAGTGTGAATGTATAATTATGTCAAAAATAAAGTTTTTGAAGTTTTAGAACTTGTTCTTAAAGTAAAAGAGGTTAGGAAGCATTGCACACTGCAGTTAAGCTTCAAGAATTACACAATAACCCTGGCTGGTTTGGTTCAGTGGTTAGAGCATCGGCCTGCAGACTGAAGGGTCCAGGGTTCGATTATGGCCAAAGGCACGTACCTTGGTTACAGGCTCAATCCCTGGCTCTGGTCGGAAGGCAGCCAATCAATGTTTCTCTCTCTCCTTCACATCCATGTTTCTCTCCCCTCCCCCTCCCTTCCACTCTCTGAAAAAACAATGAAAAAAATATCCTCTAGTGAGGGTTAAAAAAACAACAACAATTACACAATATATTCCCATATTAAAGTGCCCAATGTGTTTAGTGAAGAAAATATTTATATTAACTTCACATTTCCAAAACTTGCTGATCAGAGAACACAACTTGGGTATTTTTTCTGTAAGGAAAATTTATCAACTAGCATATACATCCAAAATAAAAAGGGAACAGAATTTGGCTAGCCAACACTTTATTTCATTCTGGAAGTATGTATGGGGCATTTGTGCAAAAATAAAAAATGCCACTATCTGTTCATTTAGGATTGAATGGAGAAGGGTGAAAAAGAATGTTTTAAACCATTTTTTTCTTAAATTCAGAGCAGACAGAAACTTTTGAAGAACACGAAAAAATAAATAAAATGGGCCGTAGCTATCCATAGAACAGTCAGTTAAGTTATCCTGTTTTCAAGAAGTGAGCATTAGCAGTATTTTTTATTATAGTGCTTCTTGAACAAATCGGTTTTCCAACTTACCATTTTTGTGATAAAATAATTTCAGTTTTTATGAGTCCTCAATTCTATGCCTTATATAAAAACCATAGAAGATTTTCTTCAATGGTTTTCCAAGCCATTTTGCTTATAGTGGTTTCCTTTTATGCAAAAAGCTTGTGTTGTTTAGAATTTTACATTTATTTTTACAAGTAAAAAGTGTTTTAGCTCATAACGAGGTATAATTTCACAAAATTCACTTTAAAAGTTTGGAGTCAAGTTATTTCCCAAATTTGGAGACAATTAAATTTTTCAAGACAGCTATTGCTTGAAATTAAAATACCTCCTTATCTTATCCAATAATTGGGACAAGTGTTTAAAGCAAGTTTTAAAGCATTGATATGAAGGCAAAATTAACTCATCACTTTTAAGGAAAATATAGAGCCATTAGATATTATACTCTGGAAAATATGCATCATTGCACTTTTTGTCCCTTTTTAAAAAAATAGATTTTCTTTTTCGAACACTTTTATTTGACTAGAAGTAGAATTCCTCTATAGCCTTTACTCTCATACATGCAAAGGGGGAATTAGGCAAAGATCCCCCCATTATCAACATCCTGCACCCAAGTGGTACATTTGTTATATGTGATGAACCTACAATGACACACCTTTATCACCCAAAGCCTATAGTTTCATTAGAGTTCACTCTTGGTCCTGCACATGCCATGGGTTTTGACAAATGTGTGACATGTACCTGCTGTTATAGGACCACACACAATACTTTCTCTGGCCTAAAATTCCTCTGTGTTCTGTGTACTTATCCCACTCTACCTCCTAACTCTTTAAAGCCACTGATCTTTTTTCTTTTTACTCTCTCCATAGTTTTGACTTTTTCCAGAATGTCATAGTGTTGGAATCACACAGTATATATGTAACTTTTTGAGATTGGCTTCTTTCATTTAATAATACGCATTTAAGTTTTCTCCGTGTGTGTTTATGACTTGATGGCTCATTTATTTTTAGAATTAAATGATATTCTATTGTTGGAATGTACCACAGTTTCCTGAACCACCTGCAGAGGAACATCTCTTTGTTCTAAGTTATGCTAATTATAAAATCACAGGCTTCTGTATGGACATGAATTTTCGTTTCCTTTTTTAGCTTTATTGATATAATTAATAAAAATTGTACATATTTAAGGTTTACAACTTGATGCTTTGATATACGTAGACACTTTGAAGTGATCACCATAAACTTATTAACATATCCAAACACCTACATAGTTACTCTGTGTGTATGTGGCAAGACCAAAACAAATTTCAAGTAATTTGTATAATTAGCAATATTGTTTCATGTTGCTAATTATAGTCACCATGTTTTACATTAGCTCTCTGGAACTTATTCATCTTGCATAACTGAAACTTTTTTTGCTTTGACATGCGTTCAAAGCCTTCGGGTAAATACCAGAGTAAGATTGTTGGATTGTGTGGTAAGAACAGTGTGAGCTTTGTAAGAAATTGCCAACCTATCATTCAAAGTGCCTACATCATTTTGCATTTCCACCACCAATGAATGACAATTTCTGTTGTTCTGCATCTTTGTCAGCCTAAGGTGTAGTCAATGTTTTGGACTTTTGCCATCCTAATAGGTGAGGTGATAGCTCATTGTTTTAATTTTAATTCCCTAATGACATATGATACTGAATATCTTTCTATACACTTATCTGTATCTTATTGGGTAAGATACCTGGTAAGGTCTTTGGCCCATTTTTTAAATTGGATTGTTCATTTTCTTATTGTTGGGTTTTATGATCATTTTAATGTTTTGGATAACAATCCTTTATCAAATATATCATTTGTAAATATTTTCCACCAGGCGGTGGCTTGTCTTCTCATTCCCTTGAATATTATTGCATTTTTATAAATATTTTCTTCTTATTTTAAATAAATTTAGAAGATTAATGTGTAAAGGATAGGTCTTCCTAAGCCAAATGTTTACAGCTCCTTGAAGAACAATGTATAATGCCCTGGTGTAGCATTTTCACACCTGGGTTTCCTATTAGCAGCTCCATTAAAAAACAAACAAACCAAAAAACAAAAAAACCCTGCCAGTGAGAAGCCTGGGTGTTCTGTTGTGTCCAGCTCATTCTCTTTCCTTATAAAATAAGGACACAAAGAAAGAAAACATTTTTGTATAACTGTACAGTGTGTTTGTGTTATAAGCTAAGTGTTATTACAAAAGTCAAAATTAAAAAAAAAAAAGTTTATAAAGTAAAAAAGTTACAGTAAGCTAAGGTTAATTTATTATTTAAGAAAGAAAATGTTTATAAATTTAGTGTAGCCTAATTGCTCAATGTTTATAAAGTCTACGGTAACGTATAGTAATGTTTTCTGCATTCACATTCTCTCCCCACTCACTCCCTGACTCACCCAGAGCAACTTCCAGTCTTGCAGTCTCCATTCATGGTAAATGCCCTGTAAGGATACACCACTTTTTATCTCTTATACTATATTTTCACTGTACCCTTTCTATGCTTAGATACACAAACGCTTAGCATTATGTTACAATTGTTTATATAAAGTGTTCAGTACAGTAACATGCTGTGCATGCTGGTAGCCCGGGAACAGCAGCTGTGTCCTGCAGCCCGGGTGTGTAGTAAGCTGCAATATCATCCAGGTTTGTATAAGTGAAACAGAAACTAATCAGACACTAATTTTGATTTTTTACCCTTGGTGACAAGCTTTTTTAAGTATCTTGCAGACACAACAGGAGGCTGTTCCCCATCCCTTCTGCAACGTCAACCATAAGCTGCTAACATCTGCTGAAACCTGTCTAGTCAAACTGAGTCTTCAGAGTTAGCAACTGAGTGTCCCCCGCTGACCTTGAGAGCTCAGCATAATCAAAATTCACGCCATCCCAGAAGGAGTATGCAAAGACCTGGTTTCCCCAAACTCATTTTTGAAGTGGAGGTCCCGGAAACTGTTGTTCAGTAGGAAAGAAAACCAGCACCGCAAGGAATGCGTGACTTCAACCAAGCAGGCCTTGCCAAACGAAACCCTTTTATACTTACTCTCGCCCTTCCCCACATCTCACCCTAAGCGGCTAAGTTCCAAAACTGCCCCGTCAGGTCCCTCCAACTATCCTTCAGGAATACGTACAACCTCCTCTTAACCTTATCCCTTTACCAGGGGTGGGAGATGTCTGGCCCTCGGGCCCTAGGAGGCCTTCAAAATCATTTGGCCTGGCCCTGCCTGCCGAGGCAACCAAGGGTGGGACTCAAAATTCAATAACTCTAGGAGCTTTTCTCATAGCTGATTTTTAAGTTGATAATTTTGTATGGACTGCGAATGATGTGATAAATATCCAAATGGCCCTTGGCAGAAAAAAGTTTCCCAGCCCTGTAAGTTTAAACTTTACCTTGGGCCTTTGCAAGGGAGACTGATCTGAGTTTTGTCTCCCGTCTTCTATCTGGCTGCCTGACAAATAAACTCTTTTCTTTTCAAAAGTTGTTGCCTCAGACTTTGGCGCCCTGTACACCGGGGGCAAGGATCCCACAGACCCTGTTTGGTGGTAACATAAAAGCGATGTTCACAAAACCGTGGTATTGCCAAGGATGCATTTCTCAGAAGGTATTACCATCATTAAGCTATACATGACTGTGTGTATATGTATACATTTATATGCATATATACTTAAAAATTCAATTCAATTAAAATTTAATTATTTCGTAATTTTGTTAACTGGACTTTAAATTTTGAAAATACTGAGCCAGCAATCTCAGTACCATTTATTTAGTTAGCTTATTTTACCACTTAATTTCTACTTGTGACAAGTCATATAGAGTATGTCTGCTCTAAATTTTCTAACCATTGATTATTATGGTAGTATAAAAACATTTGGTTATTACAGTTTCCCCATACTTCTGGTAGTTTAATTCAAATTCTCTCACAACTTTTTTTTTTTTCATTTTTAATTATTTTTCTTCTGGGTGTACTATAGATTCTTTATTTGATTATCTTAAAATTTACCTAACATATCATTAGAATTGCAACAATTTTACACATTCATTTGGTAGTACATTTTTATTGTACTTGGTTTTTTGAAATATTACATATAGCTTATAGAATTAAAAATTTATCTATATGATAGTTATGTGCACATACTAGCTTAAGAATCCACAGGAATCCAAGACAAATGGAAACATACATCCACACAAATCTTATATAAATGTGTTCATAGCAGTATTATTCATTATAGCCCCAAAGGGGAAACAACCCAAATGTCTGCCCATCAATTAATGAATAGAAAAGTAGAATGTGGGATATTATTTGGCAAGATAAAGTAATCCTGCTACAACATGTATGTTAGAAAATAATATGCTAAGTAAAGGAAGCATATCATAAATACCACATATTGTGATTTTATTTATATGTAATGTCCAGAAAAGGAAAATGTTTTAAGACAGAAATTAAATTACTGATTGTTTAAGTCTAGGAGTATTGCAGGGGAAGGAAAGAATGACTGCTCACACCTGCCAGAATGGCTCCATCAACAAATCGGCAAACTCGTGCTGGCGAGGGTGTGGAGAAAGGGGAGCCCTAGTGCATTGCTGGTGGGAATGCAGACTGGTTGGTGCAACTGCTACGGAAAACACTATGGAGGTTCCTCAAAAAATTAAAAATGGAACTGCCATTTGACCCTGTGATCCCACTTCTAGGACTATACCCTAAGGATTCTGAAACTAATCAGAAAGAATATGTGCACCTCCATGTTCATAGCAGCACAATGTACAATAGGTAAGATCTGGAAACTGCCCAAGTGCCCATCAGTAGGTGAGTGGATGAAAAAGCTGTGGGACATTCACACCCTGGAGTACTACGCAGCTGTAAAGAAGGATCTCTTACCCATTGGGACAGCATGGATGAACTTGGAGAGTATTATGCTAAGTGAAATAAGCCAGGCAGAGAAAGACAAATATCACATGACCTCACTCAGATGTGGAATCTAAGGAACAAAATAATTTGGCGAACAAGATAGGACCACGGACATGGAAGCATGAAACAGACCGACAGATCTCAGATGGAAGGTGGGAAGGAGGGTTGGAAAGGATTAACCAAAGAACTTATGTGTGTATATGCACAGCCCATGGACACAGACAATAGACAGGTGGGGGGCTGGGATGGGGTGAGAGATGGGTGGAGGGGGGCAAAGCAGAGAAAATGGGAGATATCTGTAATATTCTCAGCAATAAAATAAATTTTAAAAAAGAATGACTGCTAATGGTTAAAGTGTTCCATTTTGATGCGATGAAAATATTCTACAAATGATAGGGTGATGATTGCTCAACTTTGTAAACATAGTAAAAAGTTGAAGTATACACCTTAAATGGATAAGTTGCATGGTATATGAAATATATCTCAATAAAGCTGTTAAAAATCCACAGGATACTTAGTGTCCCTCTCCATAGTTATATTACCTCTGCTTCTCTGCAACAGTAACCACCATACTTACCTTGGTATTTATTATTTCCTTGTATGTCTTTATACGTTGTACAAAGTATGATCACCTCTTTTGAAAGTTTATTAAAATGTTATATTACATATATCCTTTTAGAATTATCTTTTTGTTTCCCCAGTATTATATTAATGAGATTTATCTATGTTGACCTGTAAAGCTATGATTCATCAATTATCTAAAGAGACTATAACTCATTTATCCATTCAACTCTTGTTGGACATATGGGTTATTTCTATTTCTTTCTAATACAGACAGTGCTCCTGTAGACATACAGTATTTATAATTTTCAGTAAGAAATATGGCAAGTCTTCACCCACTTTTATAATCTTTACTGTTTTTCAGCAGTGTTACACTATTCATGTAGAGAGTCTCTACAGGTATTGCATGTTGGTTGTTGCTATTGTGAACGGGATCATTTCTCCTACTATATATTTAACTGGTTATTTGTGGTCTATAAAATGTTATTTCTAAAATATTCATTTTGTTAACTTCTTTTACAATAAATCTAAGTGTATTTATTTGATCTTATTGAGTTTTCCAATATACAAGGTGTCCCCCAAAAAACTGAACACACAATGTCTGTAGGTTCTATTACATTTTGAAAATGAAATGTATTTTAATAAATACTTCCTTTATAATTATTCAAAGTGTGTATGTTTTTGGGGACACCCTATAGTAGGATGCAATTTCCTCTTTCCAGTAGGTATATTCCCTATTGCTACCACATGACATTGTATTATTTAGGTGTTTCAGAGTTACGGTATTCAAAAGGTTCTGTGTCCTCAGTATCTCTAGTTTTTTCCAGTTAACTGTGTAAATAGACCCTAGTTAAAAATAGATGTTTTCATCAGTGTAATAAATTGTCTTTTATTAAAAATTTATTAAAAGTTGTAACATTTATTTTGAAATTTATAGAGTGTGTCTGTTTTTCTCTCTTGACATATTAATCTGATATTACTTATACATTGATTTTTGACATTTAAGTCAACATATTCTAAGAGATTATTTAAAATACTTGTTCAACAAGACTATTCAGAAGCTTTAACTATTTCCTTCTAGTTTTCCATTTATCCCTAGCAAAAGACCATTAACTAATTTTCACTTACAAGGTAATTGCATTTCCTTAGATGCTTCATCTCCTAGTTTCCCAGTTAAGACTATGAGTTGCTTCCTTAAATCATTCTCCTTATCATGATTTTTACCATTTCATAATTCTTTCTTATTTACCTGTGATTTCTTATGTAGAGTCTAGTGATTGCTCAGTAACTCCATGATAAGACAACATTATGACAAAAAACTTGAAAATTAGAATAATGAGAATTTATGGCAATTAGTCACTTTCTGATTAACACAGTTTGTTGCAGGGCTATGTGTGCAGGTGACTGACTCATCAGGGTGGCCAGCCCATAGGGTAAATAGGAGCCACACTAAGGTCTCAGTTCACCTCCACAAGCTGTGTGTCACAGTCTCAAGGAAGCACTTCTCATTTACCAGAAGTACTGTGTGGAATAGTGGCAACCCCACTATCTAAGAGAAAAAATAGGCTGTAGATTAGTGTTTGATCTTTGTTTTTATCTTTTTATTTTATTAGAGGAATGGCTGAATATGCTTGTAGATAGAAAAGAAGCATTATAGATAACCTCCACCACGTGGGTGACATATAATTTATTGCCCAAATAGGGGCCCTTTTGTAAGTGACAGAACAGTTCTTAATAATTACACTGGGCTAACAAGAATAAACTTAAACCTTTGGGGGCAAATCAAGATATTTGGTCAAGTCCGATAGGGCATGGCTCAGCGGTTGAGCGTCGACCTAGGATCCAGGCAATCAGGGTTCGATTCCCGGTCAGAGCACATGCCCGGGTTGCGGGCTGCAGCCGATCAGTGACTCTCTCATCATTGATGTTTCTAGCTCTCTCTCTCCCTCTCCTTTCCTCTCTCTGAAATCAATAAAGATATATTAAAAAAAAAAGGTATTTGGTCAACCAAACCATAATATCTCTGAGTACCCTCTTGTGGAAGAGAAATGAAAAATGAGACAAAGCAAAAGAGGGCAAAAGTGAGGCAAAGATGGTTTAGTGCCTGGCACAGCCCAGGTAATTAAAAAAAAAAGATTAAAATCTCAGGGTGAAGGATCCATGTTTATATAAAATATAAAAGTCAAATGGTAAGATCTCCACTTCGGAACATGTTTATTCAGTCTCTCTCTTTCTATAAACCTTTCTCAATCTCTTCCCCCACCTCACTCTCACCCCCACCTCTCTTAATAGATGTTATGAAAATAGACGTGTCAGAAAGAAAATAACCTTGTTTTATTACACGAAAAAATTCACCATGATGTTCATTACAACTATTGGCCTCCTATCTTATGAAATTCATCTTTGGAACATCTTTTATGTAACAAGAATAATGGGAAAAACATTTGCACTATAAGATATATATTACTCACAATTATACGTATGTCAAATATTCATCTTACCAAAATTGAAATATATTTTAAATCATATTTATCTTTAAGTATATATTTTGTGATATTTTATTTTTTAAGAAGAAAGAAAATTTCTTTTCTAATTGTATTTGAATTACTTTCAAGAGTTCTTTAAATTTACCTCTTTGTCACACGTTGCCCCTGAGTTGTAGTGAGGGAGTGAAACCTTGTGGCTGATGATTTCAGGGGCATGATGAATCCAAGCAATGGAAATTGTGGTCATCTGGTCACCTTTTGGTCAATAACATGAAACATTTGCTTTTAGTAGTCGTTTTCAGTCAGTCATTCCTAGAGCTGCTGCTTGCTTGTCTTTTCGTTTTTTCAATTCCTGTGAAATAGATAAAGACAGGAAAAACATTAAGTGAGGCTAAAGGCTGCCTACAGTTCAGACTGTCCTTTTCTGGCAAAGAAATCCTGCTTACTTTACCTGTCTTGCTATCTCGGAGAAAGACACAGTGGGTAAAGATTAAGACAAAAATTAAAGTGTTACTTAAGGCTTTCAAAGTGGGAGCTATCACTGTGTTTTTAATAATTCAATGAGCATTATCTATGTATTAAAATTAGTAACTCTAAAGGAGTAGTTGTCTATCATGGAAATCCAGATACTTTATATGACTGAAGAAAAGGCAGAATTGAAATATTTACATTTACCTGTAGGAACAGTAAATGGGTTTGTTTAAAGTGAGCTGGAAAAGGTCAGTGAGAAGAATCTACCCTCCTGCTTATGAACCAAGTAACCAAGTAATTGCCACTCACTGGTTCATGTAGCCATTCATTCAGCAAGCATACGTAAGTGCTAATTATGCGCTAGCATCACATTTTCTCTCAAGATTACAATCCAGTGAACACTAGGTAGGACTGTAAAATATATTCTAGCCCCCAAAGAAGAATGCAGGGCAGGGAGGAGAGGAAATGATATAAAGAGATGAAAAGAAGTGTGCCTAGAAAATCTGTATGTATAGTAACATTTCACCTATCTGGAGATTAGAATTCCAGCAACTTCAAACATAGTTAATAGCAATCAAGGGAGAACAGAATTCTTATGGCTCAGGACTCTTTCCCCACATACAGCTCTGTTGAACTGAGAGTTGGAGGAAAAGTCATCTGAATATTAAAAATCTCTATCTGAATAAAGTGGGGAGAAGTGGAACTGATTTTTATACCTATTATGGTCCAGACAGTATGTTAAGTAGGTTCGTTCAATTACATGTTCTAATGTAACAGAAACTATGCAAAATATTCGCACTATGCTCAATATGAAATCAAAAGGCTCAGAGAATGTAGGTCAAACCAAATTTGAAGCTGTGTGTGAGCTCAAAGCTCATGCAAATTACAGCACCATCAAGGTTGTCCTCAGATGACCATGAACGTTGTCCTCAGATGACTTCTTGTATAACATTATCTGTGTATATTTACACAATTAGTAGAAAAAGAACTGTGTGTAAAAAAACAAAGTATATATATATATATATATATATATGTGTGTGTGTGTGTGTGTATATGTATATATAGGGGAAGAGAGGGGAGGATATTAGAGTTTGAAAATATATATCTTGTTTTAAAAAAGTAAACAATTTTAACCAATTCAGCTACTTAAGGTTGCTTTTGAGACCTCATGATTTTTCTTTCCATGTAGAGTAATTTTTCAAAATGGATACAGTGCTGCTTACTGAGGCAGGGCCTTGATCCTGCCCAGCATTTTCCCTTTGATCTTATTTGTGATGATTTTCAAGATACTGGAGTCAATGCTGACATCTTGGTCCTCAAAAGGAGAGGAGAGATGTCAGTTCTAAAGCTAATCCCAGTATCTTCTTTATATATATTTCTTAACCTTCTGGGATGGGCACCCACAATGGTTTAGGGAACATCTTAGCATTTTTTTCCACTACTTAATTTTTACTATCTATTTTTTCATTTACATTAGAATTACATTGGGATATGTTTAAAAGTTTTTGGTAGAATATACAACAGGACATGAATAGGGAAATCTAAATCATTGTTTTTGTTTTTCTATCAGATGTCATCACTTACCTATGTAACAACAATAAGAATAGAAAAGAAGAAAAGCTGATGTGTTATTTTAATTTTTTCCTTTCTATAGACTTGAAAATGACTATTTCTAACCCATGCCTTTCCTGTTAGTGGATGAAATTTTTTTCCTTCCCTGCCTAGCACTGAGCTTCTCTTAAAATAACTTTCCTTCCCCTCCACATAATTAGTTTGATAATATACCTATTGATTTCTCCGCCTACTGGTATATGTTTTTATATTAATTTGACATTTTTTTCAAGTTCTATAGAATTAATATTTACCCTTTTGACCTGTAGCATATTTTTTAGATTTTGCCCAAGGTCATATTGCAAACCCAGAAGCCATACACATGTGTTATAATATTAAAGTTATGTGATGTAAATCAATGCATTTTTTTTATGTGCTATAAAGATACAACTGAACTGACAAAGTGATGGGCTGACAGCTACATTCCACTGTGCCCTGATTGTAGAACCATCAACTTTCCCCTTCATGCTAGTTTTGCCAAGTGTTTGTTAAACTTAGAGTTCCTTCTGTTTGTTTCATTCACCATTTTGCCATAACTAGAAAACTTTAAATGCATTTTAATATTTTCAAAACATAATTTTTAAAATGCCCTAAAATAGATTAGAAGAAACATAAATGAGGAGAAAATCTAGGTCACTAATTGCAGTTTATATAAAATTAATATGGCTTAAAGACATTATATGATTGTTAATATCCTCTTTTTAGTAGCTCAAAAAACTTTATAATTTTTGGTGATTCTTACTTAAAATCTTGTGGCAAGTTAAAATGTTAATCTGAATCACTTTAAGAACCACTGAAAAAATAATAGCAAATGCAACTCCATGCTCTTTGGATTTCTTTCTTTACAAAAAATTCCATGAGGCTACATTTATGGAACATCTAATCATTATGTGAGCATGTTTTGGTGTTTCTAATGTTTTGGTGTTTCTAATGTTTTGGTAAAGTTTCCAAATTTGGAATTGCTGTCCAAATGCACTAATGCATAAGCAGTATAACAGTCCTTATATGACAAAATACCTAAATACAAATTTATTATGATGTGCTTTTTGCAGATCAAGCAAAACACAGAAACTATAACAACTGCATATAGTGTCAATGCTGATGGCATTTCTCTTCTATTGAAAATTTTTCTACAATCTCCAAATCATCCATCATGGAATTGTATTGTTTTAAGCTAATAAAAATCACTTAACTGTATTATCTTTTATCTTTTTAGAATTCTTACTAGAGACGATTTACTCTAATCACCATCACTAGCAATGAGTACATAACACACACACACAGCACACACTCTCACACATCATAATAAAATTTAAAAGCATTTTTCATCTATTCTAAATTTTTAGCTAAACCTCTCAGTAATTTTCCTTAGGATGTCATTTTTTAAATTTTACTAAATGTATTGGTGTGACATTGGTTAATATAATTACATACGTTTCAAGCGCACAATTCTATAATACATCATCTGCATATTGCGTCGTGTTCTTACCATCCAAGGTCAAGTTTCCTAGTTGACCCTCTCTACCCTCTCCTACCACCCCCCCACACACCCCCTTCCCTCTGGTAACCACCGTCTGCTGCCTGTGTCTGAGTCTTATTTGTTAGTTCGTCTTGTTTGCTCATCTGTTGCTTTCTGTTTTATAGGCCACAGTGAGTGAAATCACACGGCTCTTGACTTGTTCTGCCCGACTTATCTTGCTTAGCATGATGTTCTCAAGACCTATCCATGTTGTTGCAAATGGCAGTAACGTCTTTTCTTATGCCTGAGTAGTATTCCATTATATTTATGTACCACAACTTCTTTAACCAATTATCCATCCGAGCAGTAGCTTACTTCTGGCCCTGCTGAAGGCAAGATGGACAGAGATGAGGCCTTAGAGGGGAACCCCCTTAATTTTACATCATCGATAAAGCTTTCTACAAACCCTATCCTTCCATGGGGGCCTCAGGAAATTATTTTCCTCACAGCACCCCAAGAACTCCACTTCCACCCATAACAGCTTTTGACAAAGGAACTAAAAACATTCAATTGGTAATAAACCTCTTTGGTTTTGGGGAAAAGTGGAAAGCCACATGCAAAAAACATGAAAGTACACTGTTGTTTGTCTCTGTACACACAAGTTAACCCAAAAAGGATCATAGGATGTCACTTTTTAAATTTATCAACTCACACAGCAAAAGGTGTTTTACAGGGCAACTAGGGCAGGGGTAAAAGACTGAGTGTGGTCACAATATCTAAGCAGAGAAAGCAAGGACAGGCAGTTACCACCCAACAGAGGGATTTAATTTCTTGACTTCTGAAAATAACTCTGAGAAGCAGAAAAGAACAAACTCCTGTTGCCAGACACGCTGCTAAGTGGACCCTCTACACAGCCGTGAGATGTGCAATCTCCATTGTTTTTCAAAGGAACATCCTGTTCGAATAATGATTATGTACTTCACATCCATCCCTGTACAGGAAAAAGTTTATCGCGTCTCATTTATTTTCTTGGAAAAACATCTCAACATCTCAATTTAGGTTAAACTAAGATAAAAAAGAATTATATTTGCAATACAAAGGAGCTGTAGCATAGTTTGTAATCAAACAGGTTAATTTTTCCTGGACAAAATATCAGTAGCCTGTTAGACCAACTCTGCTCACACACCCACAGCATAAGTCCTTATGTTCTCAACAGGTGCATTTAGGTGTCTGCAAGGTAGTGGTGGCCTTTGAAAATCCAGGGAACACCCACTTCATCATTTTCTCATTCATCTTAAGGTTTAAACACATCTCACCCAGCAAAGCAAAGAGGAAATTCTGAGGTCTGAGTTCCCGGACTTGTCCTTTCCTTAATCCTACATGTTATTAACACCATAACTAAAAGGATTTTTCAGATTAACCATTTAAAGTATCCTTTTAGCGCCATCCCTCCTCAGCTGAAGTCAGCCCATGTGTCTGCCAAGATGTACTGATCGATCATATTTTATCAAACCCATCTTCTTGGTATTTATGAAAAACAAAGATAGCATCATTCTCCCACCTCTGCAACTTCCCAGGGCGGTTTTTTCTCATGCTTCAAGGTGATTACTAACAATGAGAGTCTCTTAGAGTCTATGTATTCTTTGTCCTTTGTTCTCTCTCACTGGATTACAGAAAGTGATCTTCTCCCCACCCCTTATACAAACATCAGGGGAAAGGGCTGCGGGAAACTGAGCATCTAAGAAAATCTCTGATGTGCAAGTGTGCAGACTTATTTCGTTCCTTTCTAAGGACAATCTTATCCTACATAAGACTGAGCCTGGGAAAGACCAGGATCATGCTGAATGTAATTAGAAAGTTGGTATACATTTGTTTAATTTTCTACTTCACAGGTCTAAAGCAAAAGAGTGGATATACCTGCCCTGATGAAAATAAGAGAAAGGCACAATATGCTTTTCTTTAATTTCTCCTTTACTTTTCCAAAAGTTTGGGGACAGAGCCATGAACAAGGAGCCTTTACCATGGAAAAAGGCTGGCATTTGAAGGCATCTTTGGCAGAGATATTATGTGTTTTCAAATTTTTCATTATTTTTGTTAAGTTGCTGAGAACTGGAAAGAGGGTGTAAATAGATGGACAAAGACTGGAAGGAGGAAAGCCCCCCCACGAGCAGAAAGTTGCCAGACTAGCTTTGCTTCTTCAGCCAGAGGCTCTGCTGCCTTTTACTGGCGAAAGGAGATGGGATGACAAGCCAAGGTTCACCCTGGGCTTTTGGAAGAAGATGAGAAGGTCCGGAAGGACCGGCTCTTTATTCACGCATTAAGCTTTATTTGTGATTCTTCTCTGATTCCTGGAATGAGCCGGGTTTGGCTGTGGTTGCCTTACTTGCATGGAAAGAGCGCCGTGGATTATTGGCCCCATTAGGAAGGTCTTGGGGGATTTACTCGGCTCCTGCAGGAGATCAGGACTGGTTCTTATGAACTGAGGCTCTCTCAGGTAAAAACTGGGCCCTGCATTTTTAAGGACTAATCAAATGACTCATGGAGGGAGACCAAGGAGAGGATTCCACACATATGTATAAACACAGCTGCTCAGTTCTGGCAGCATTTTAGAGTATAAGGAATAGATGTCCTTCAGCAGAAAATCAATGAAAAGGGGGGAAATTCAACTACCAACAGGTCGTTTTTGTGGGACTCATGAACCACAATGGGAAGAGGTGACCATTTCCCACCATACTTACGGCTTTTGGCAGCTTACTATCCTTAGCAGATTGGGCGGATTTTTACTGAGCCACTGGACAAGGGAGTAATCAAGGACTTGTTAGAGGACAGAGTTCTAAATCTGGAGGAGATAGAAATAGAGGGAGATGAAAATGATGCAGGAATAGATCTGGCTTGACCTCTGATTAACACTGTTATTTGGAAAAAGCACCAGGCCGGCCAAATGTTGTCAACTACAATGTGCCACACTATGTCCTGCCACCAACCTAGAATTCTTTTCAACTAAGTTTAAGTACAGGGTATCTCCCCCAAAATGTATACACACTTTAACAGCTGATAGTTATAGTTTCTATTACATTTTGAAAATGAAATCTATTTTAATAAATACTTTATTTAAAGTGTGCATACATTTTTGGGGGGGATACACTGTATAGTCTTCTAAAGGTAGGATGAAGTAGCCACTGTATTGCAAAGCCTATAATCTCTGGTTTCCCTATCCTGGCAACTCTCAGATACGAGTAGCCCAATTTAACCCAATATCCCTTACCCTCAGATCCTACTTCCCACATCTGAGACCCTGGCATGTCCTCCTTGCTCCTGTGACATGACTCTACAGCCTCTTATCCTGTCTACAGCTCAACATCTTTTTTTTCTCCTGTATGTCTCCCATTTTCAAATCTTAGAAATATCCCACAGGCCTCATCTTGTCAAAGTCCTTTCAGCTGGGCTAATAATTAAGTCTTTATGAGACAGATTAATAAGAGAAAAATAACCAAATTTATTTATATATGTAAGCATGAGGACCCCAATCACATACATGAGAGAGTCAGAGACAGAAAGGGAATATGAGATATATAGGATGTTCTGAACTAAGGATAATGTAAGGTACCTTGGGGCTTCAGAGAGGAGGAAGGTTACTGCAGGACTATAAGAAGATCAGATGTTCAGTAGTCAGTAGTTTGCCCTTCCCTGTAAGTACGTCATAAAAAGTTATTTCTGCTAAGTCTTATTATGGGCAAGGCCCCTAATTTAAATTCTTTAGGGGAGAGATAAAAGTTTCCGATGAGTCTGCAGGGTTTTGATTGCCTTCAGCTCATAATTCCTATGCCAAATTGGCACATTTTGGTGAGGTCTGTTCTGAACCCCTATAACACCCAAGATTATAGGGGAAAAGCCATCCAGTGATAACATTGCTGATTGCCTTTGGTGGTGCAGCAGTCATGGAAAGAGTATAATGAAAGAAATAAACTGGCAAGGGTAAGTGGTATTAAGAATCTTTAGGTTCAGGTGCAGTTGCAGGAACATCACATCAAATGGTTAACAATTCACAGGTTCAACACTGAGTGTAAATGCCAGAAAGAAAGAAACCATACTAGCTATGGGACTTAAAAGAAGGAACACAATCAACAATTTAATCTAAACCTTACCTTCTTGAAACTTGGCAATGTTTATAACTGAATAAAAAATTAATCATGGGGTCTCATGATGCCTACCACTGTGTGCAAGGACTTCTGCTAATTTCTGGCCCTCTAAAGGGAGTTTCTCATTGGAAAGAAGTGATGTATCTCTGGTAGGAGCTGGGAATTGTGCCCCACACTTATTCTAGTGTAAGGGAACAAAATTTGCAACCCTCAAGTAAATCTCTTTCACATCAGGATTATATTAGGCTGATTATTTTTATGAAATTGCAGGCATAGAAAAGCTCTAAAACTAGGTAGAAGTTATCCTTTTGCAAGAGGCACTTACTTGTACAAGGAAAATCTCCATCTGTAAGGAGGTCTCCCTAGCTGAACCAGGAAGAAAAGGGTAACCTTACCTCTTGAAACTCTTATCAATACTGAAGGCAATATCCTAAATCTGTAAAACAACCTTACCCTTGTTTACTGTTTTTTTCCTGGTAATGTCACAACTGGCTCCCAACTCCTAATGTCTTTTTTAGTCAAAGAAGGTTGTATGTAAGGTGGTGGCTTCAGTCCTTTTGGGGACTTACTCAGTTTTCCTGACTCTCACCCATGTATACCTGTTAAATTTTTGTGTGTTTTTCTCCTGTTAATTAGTTTTAGGTCAATTTAATTATTAAGCCAGCCAAAAACACCTAGAAGGGTAATAGAAGCATTTCCCTCCTCTATGCTGGTCTAGTCTTCCCTCACAGCTTGGGAATGGGGTGGAAGGGCAGGGTTGTAGGGTAAGGTGTTGCAGGGAGTCCATAGATAAGTGACCATATCATTTGTGAGCCAATCTGGGATAGCTTGAATGTGAAAATGCTTGCTAACCTAGGAGGACACCAGGACAATAGGTAAATCAGGATGGGACCAACACAGGCACAATGAGAACAAAAAGGGAGAACTTGTAGCGTGAGAAGGTTTCCTAACCGCCTACTATCACTTCAAGTTGCCAGGCATAAATCTGTCAGGCACTTTCAGAGGCTGTGAAAGAGATTATTATTCATATCCGTCTCTCACTCTTGTACAGTAAGGGAGCTTTCAATTGAATCCATGTCAGTCTTGCTTAAATTTATATTTTTCCTTTGTTTGTTTTTCCTACCAGCTCTCTTGCAGCTACCTTTGGCCAAGTGATATGCCCAAAGAGAAGTTAGTGAAATTTATGTGTGTCTGGGCCCAGGGAAGGCTGCCCCAAGGTATCCCACAATGGCGCATTGATTATTTAAGATTAAAATCACTGGAGAAACAGCAGGAGCAGGAGGATCTCTCTGACTCTCCTCTGTCTTCATAAGTGCAGGAAATCACTCCATGTGACAGGTGCCCTTCCTGCTCCTGGGGGCTGAGAGGCTACCTTAGCACAGGTTCATAAAATCCAGAGCTGAAAAGCCTGTATAAACAAACCTAGTGAGGCCTTTCTTAATTTCCTTCCCAAGTCCAAACCTTGTTTAGATTTCTTTTTCATGAGCACTAACTTTCCTTGTCCTGTCAATTTCTTACAATTAATTATTTTGGTCATCTAAAAAGTATAAAAGCTGCCTCATTTGATCATTTCTTTGAGCCAAGTTTTATGATCTTGGCATCATATTGTGATTTCCTCCCTTCACATGTATTAAACTGATTTTTCTCTTACTAGTCTAGTCTTGTGTCAATTTTATTGTTTTATTATTAGTCCAGCTGTAAGAACTAAAAAAGGGTAGAGGGCTTTTCACCCACCTCCCCAACATATGCTATGTCTAGTTGATGTACTTAAAATAAATGAAATATACTCTCCCCTTTCCCTTGCCCTGTTCTTCCCAAATGGAATGCAGTAGGTTGACACAAGCTGAAGCATCACCTTAAACAATGACAAGATGGCATAAGCCTGTCTCCCCAACACCTCAACATACCAGCCCCGAAACACTTGTGCTCAGACTGTTAATTGGGAGGAAAAGAAATTCTATCTTGTTGAAGTCCTTATACAGAAACTCTGTATAAGTGTGTATCCTGACTACAGGGTGCCTTCCCTTTGGTCCTCTTGTTAGAGAGGCAGACTGACCTCACTCCTTCCTTTCATACTTACTGGGTTCAGTGAGGGGTGTCAGCCAATTCCGGCTCATTAGCCAACACGGAACATACTTTGCAAGAGGCTGCTACATTTTAATCTTTTTCCAAATTGTACTCTAGGTTTTTCTAATCCAAAAAATAATACTAAAGGATCATTTGTGGCCAGTCATAATTCAAGTTCAAAATAACTTAAAAACCGTTTTCTCAATGACTTTGAGGTTTAATTTATATCTCAGGGCTGAGTTTGACATAACTGTCAATTTGAGTATTGTCACCGAGAGCTGAGGTTCCAGAGACTCCAGCACTTGCTCTCAAGGGTCCCAAAGAGGGAAGGGATCCTGATGAACTAGTCCAGCTATACTTTTTTCTTGATGAATAATGGCACTTTCACAAACAAACAAACAAATTAATGAATGCCAGAGGTAAAATTTAAAAAAAAGACAGGATGCTCAGAGTTCCTTCAGAGAAGCCATGAGATCATGGAGAGAACACTGGGCCAGGACTCAGGTGACCACTGATTCTGCTTTTATCACTGCATCTTCCTCACCAGGTGACCCTGCACCTGTGCGGTTGCTGAACCCAGAGAATGCTTAAGGAGAAGCTAGTTACCTGAGGTATTTGAAGCACTCCTGGAGATAACGCATACGTGCTATTTTGTGAATTAGTTACAAAACAGAAATCACTGGCAGGCAGGTTTGCCTATATGTATGGTACACCATCTTTCAGACAATTTGTTTAGCAATAAGTTGTTCTACTTCAGGAGTTTTAAGGTTCCTGACATAAGAAGTGTCCAAAACAGAGGGCTACATCAGGATCACCCTGGTATTTCTCTCAAAGTATACTTATCTAAACAGATTAATAATAAAAATACCCAGCTAATTTATTTAAATGGGCTTATTGGGAATAGTTAACTTTCAGCATGTATTGGAATGTCCCTTGCCATTTGAAGACAGTCATGTATTAATAGACAAGAAACAAGAACACCTGAATGCCTCCAGATATATTGATACACCTTCCTCCTGTGAGGTTGCCGAAAGAGACAAACACGGAGAAAACAATGGCGAAGGCAAAAAAAGCACTTGCTGTTTCTCAAATCAAACTCACTTCCAGAGGGAAGAGCAGAACCAAGGCCAGGTGGCCCTTAACAATACCTCTGTCTCCAGCTCTCCAGTGAAGCCTGTCTGCCCACATAGGCTTACGTTATTCCTGTAACAAAAGTGTCTATTCACCAACTTCAAGCCTTCCCACACCGTGAAGTACGCTTGGGAAAGGCAGTTGTAAGAAGAATTCAGCTGCCCTCTCGCCTCTCGACAGCACACTCGGGGGAGGCTGTCCCGAGGAGCTTCACAAGACCGAAGGGGCCAGGATAAAGCTTCGCTGAGATATGCTGCATCCGCTTTGCTCTGTGCAGCCCCCTTACTTCCAGTAAGTACTCACCCAACTCATGGGCCTCATTGCTAGTGACGGTTTGGACTCTTCATCAGTCTGTTCTCTCCGTCTACCGGGACATGGGTTGCCTAAGCAGTGGGTTATGAAAGAAGATACTCCCACCATTTGGCTTTCACTTTGGGAGGGGTGTTGGAAGTCAGTGGGAGTGAGGTTTTCAGATGGAAACCTGAGAATCTGAGAGATGTTTCTGATGGAACTTAACAGCCTATCAGTAAAATTCAACCACTGCTCACCTATTGCCCTCACTTGATCCCACTCGACAAATGAAGAGTGCCAGGCCAAGAGAAGGGAGCTTCTAATTTTTTAGCCCAGGGATTGGACAGCCTGATAATCTTTAAAGGGAGTTAAAGTGGAAAGCCCAAGGTTTGCCCAAGGCCTATATTTCTCAAGTGATACAATGGATACATATATTTTTTCCCCTAAAGTATCAAAATGATTTAATGTAGTATGAAGGCTTTTGGCATTGGGAAAATAAAGAGAGCAGCTGGTAGACTCAAGGTTTTCAAACTCTCAGTTAGGCCAAACTCTGCACAGAGACAGCCCAAACCCAACCAAGCTAAAAGAAGAAATTCAGGAGTTGGAGAAAGTATCAGAAATAGAAATTGTGCTGTTGAGCTCCAGAAGGAAAGAGAGCCCTGAGTCCCTGCTAGGAGGGTGTCTGGAAGGATGTAGGACCAGATGAGAAGTATTTCCAGATACATGTCCTCAGTTGAGGAGGGGAACACATCATTCCCCCATCATAGACTCAGGCAGAGAGAAAGACACATTGGCTTCCTCTCAAATACATCATAATCCATGTGTGACGCTGTCTCGTATGAGGTGGACCTTGTGGAATATGGGACCACAGAAGGCACTCCACTTAACATGTTTTAGTGAAGTCTGAAAAGGCTTAGACCATTCTTCTTCTTATTGATTCTTTTCTATGTTATGCCATTCTTAATCTGATTTTAAAAAGTTAGATGATTACAATACAACAAAAATAAATATCTACATTCACCCAGTTAACTATATATAAGCTAACTAGCTGGAAAATCAGAGTGACACACATGCACGTGAAAATACTTAAAAGACTGTCTACTACAAAATTACAGTGACTGTATTTAACTGTTTCATCATATCCATTGTTTCAGACTAACCATGTGGTATATCCTGTGGCATTTAAGTGGGTCCATTTGTGGATTTTTTTAAGCTTGGAGGGATATTGAGATTTATTTTTATTTAAGTAATCATAAGGGGAAAAGATCACCTGGGCATGTATAATTTGGGAACTTTTCTGAAATACTTGATTAGATGTAAAACAATAAATAATGAAATAAGTGAATAAGTAAATGAATAAATACCCCTAAGTTGGGTGGGGGCACCCGTATAAATATGTAACTTGATAGGACAATGAGCGACTTTGAGAGAGCAAAACAGAGGACATTAGCTCTTATATTAAAACAAGATTAAAAGAAATATAATTAAATTGGAAACATAAATATGAACTTCTGGCTCTTTTGGAGAAAAGGCAAGTTCCCTCTTGGGAATGGATAATACACTCTGCTTCACTTTACTTTATCTGAATACTCCTGTAAAACTTTACTACACGCATCTGTGCAGGCGTCTCAACACCACTTTTGTAGCGCCAAGATTTCTCTCTCACACTCCCCCACAAAAATAAGTCCAGGCTCCTTGCAAGGTGCCTACTTTCTTGTTCGGGGCAGGGGAAATCAATATAACTGAGAAGAAATTTAGGAGTTGGATAAAGCATCAGAAATAGTAATTGTGCTGTTGAGCTCCAGAAGGAAAGAGGGCCCTGAGTCCCTGCTGGGGGTGTGTCTGGAAGGATGTAGGACCAGATGAGAAATATTTCCAGATGCATGTCCTTAAATGAGGGATACCCTCATTTAAAAATTTTTCTCTCCAAAGCAAGACTATTTTCAAGGATATTTAGGGTAACTTAAAGGGAAGAAAAAAATTAAAAATATTAGGTTGCTAATTGACAGATTGTTAATAACACACAACCATTCACAAACACAGACATAAACACTGAATAAAAGTAATTGTACAGTTATTCAAATTTAAATTCTCAAGGTATATAAATGTCAGGAAGTCTATAAAGGCTGTCAAAGCTGACAGATATAAAATATGCTGAAAAACATTTCTGTCTGTGGACGTTATTAAGTTGATTGCTGTCCCTAATTGCATGGATCATTACTGAGTGGGAAATCAGGGGAAATAAATCTTAGCTGTGGATGAGACCCTCTTAGGTGAAAGGATATAAAATCAAAATAACCAAACTATATAACTCTATTCAGTTTCCCTATGTCCTCAATTTTCAGATTTAAAATATTGCATATTTTATAGTTTGCCAAAAAGCCTTTAAAGTTCACATTTAAAGATGGAAATATTCTGGAAGTGATTTAGAATGTTTAGAAATTAGTGGAACAATCTTTTCCCTTAAATTGAAATTGCTTTACTGAATACACAGTTTTGTCTACTTAGTTAGAACTTCCTGATCATGATACAGGTTCTGGTGCAAAAGGAAAGAGGTTTTTATTCAGGTGCCATGACCTGGAGGAAAGGTGGACTCCTGTCCCAAAGATCATCTCACCTTCTTGCTCAAGCCTGGGGTTCTTATAGGGATAGTGAAGGGAGGGCTTTTTTTTTTTAAGCGTTTGGGTCATTTGGGCCCTATCCATTCATCTTGCAAGCCTTTGGTGCACTCAGTGTAAGAACCTCCCCTGCGCCAATTTGGACAGTGCTGGAGACACATTTCCCCCGTGCTCCCTGACTGTCCACAGTATCAGGGTCAGTGGGAAGGTGTGGGGAGGGCTGCAGGACCTGCCCTCAGGAAGCCTGGAGATATTGCAGCCCTCAGCCTGTCTCTCCAGGCTGGACACAGCACTTACGCATCCATAGGAGCCGACTGGAGTCCACAGGGGCCCCCTGGATCCTGGTGCACCTGCATTTTCCGGTCAGCCCTCATGTGCCTGCTCCACTGACTGACTGTCCAGGGCAACAATAACAGAAGCAGTGGTCAAAGTGAGTGACAAAAGACCATGAGCCTGGAAAGGTGGGCAGCCACTAGCAGGTGGAAAAAGGAAGGAAAGAATCCTCCCTTAGTGCCCTCTGGAAGGAACAGTCTTGCTGACACCTTGATTTCAGTCCAGTGAAGCCCATTTTAGACTTCTGACCTCCAAAATTATAAAATAATAAATTTTTAATGTGTTTGTAGCAGGATACTAAGAAGGTAGGAAAATCCCTGGGCAAGTGGAAAGGGGAAACTGAGACAAAAAAATTAAACAAGGCCAAACAGTTTGGGCAGCTTGTAGCCAGCTAGTGAATGGCAAGACCTTATCTTCTCCAACCAAAGATACTTGAGAGCAAATGGTTTATACCTCTTATCCCTAACTAGAGAATACATAGTTTAAATCATCCTGGCCTGGGAAAATAGAGGACAAAAATCCAATTAATACCATTTGTGCCAGCTAAACCCAAGGACAGATGAAGATGGGCACAATAACAAAAACTCCATTAAATCCAGACAGACCTGAGATAAAAGTAAAATGGTAAAACAGACCAAAGAATAATCCCAGACTCCCCTAACTGCTCATTTTGATGCATCAGCATATTTAAAATGCCCCTGGAAAGCTGATGAATGTTCTACTGAAACCCTCCCCTAAGATTCATGACTGAAGGGGAGAAAAGGGTATAACGTCCGCAGGACAAAGAGTCAATGTGGGCTCCCTCAGAGCATGCCCATGTCCCCTCTGGGCAAGAACTTTTTATTTCTAAGGGTCCCCATGAAACTTACATCCAGGGGAGCAGTGGCTGGGACAGCTGGACCTGGGCTTACCCCCTGAACCTGTCTCCAAGGCCCCCTTTTTCTGACTTCCCAGTGAGCTAGCAGCAAGCCCGCCTCGGCTCACTTCTTTCCTATAACATTTTTAGAGAGCCAAAGCGGAGCACCACCTCGGCTGTCCCCTGCTGTTTCTTCTACCCTCATTTCTTCCTTTGTTTCATTATCCCAGCATTAATAAACATACCGTCAAACCCGTCTGGACCTGTGCTGTGAAATCTTTCCTACAGGAAGTCAAGAACCCATATACTACAGGCCAGCCTGAGGCTGACCTGATCAGGGCCAGCCCCTGTCAGGTAACATGTTAAATCACCAGATTTGTGGTCATTTGTTACAAAACAGCCCTCACCACGCCTATATGTGTTTCCTTCATAGTATGCATTACAACTTGCAGTTATTATAGGTACTGGTTTCTGGCTTTATTAAATGTAACTTTCCTAAGAGAATGTATGATTTATGAAGCTAAGATTCTATACCTTATTTATTCTCACTGAGCAGTGTATGATGTTTAGCAGGGTCACAATACATATTTTTAAGTGAATTAAGATGAATAAAATTTAAGATTGTATTCAGTTGTTCTAGCATCCATTGAATTTATGAGAACAAAATAGCCCAGGATTTTTATTCTACACAAAAGCTATTGCCAAACCTGTTCATCTAACACTGTTTACTACCCACCTTGTGCAGATATTAATTTTGTTTACCCCAATGAGTCACTCATATATCTGCATTCTTGGGTTGTCGATAAACATATTGAGGGACAAGGACAATGCCTTATTCTTGTTTGCATACCTAGATCGTAATTCAGTGTCTGACATTTATTAAATGCTCTATAAATATGTATTTAATGAATAAAATAAATGGAAGAAAGTAAAGTATTATGATTAAATTTTTAATTCATATTTATCATTTCTACAAATATCTCCACAGTTTAATCTTAAATTTTAAATTAATTTATCTATTTATCAGATATTTTTCTAAACTGTTTTTCATGCTCAAGTTTGCTATGTTTACATTTGTCCTTCTGTCACTCTAAAGCATTTGTATTTTACAATATACACTGATTACCCTCTAGATAGAAATCATTGTTTTAGGTGATGTATGGACTCAGAAATGAAGAATATGGGAAAGTCATTCTTTCCTGGGGACTCATTTTGTAGCAAAGAGAGACAGACAATAAATAAACAAACAGGAAATATTAGTTAGTAATAAGTCCTACTTGAAGAAACCAGTTTACCTAGACAACTTTGTACATTGCTCTTTAAAAAGCATTATCTTTTTAGGATGAAATACCTTTTCCTTCCCACCCTCACCTTTCTTTTCTACTATTTGCACATGAAATAGCTTAGGTTTTGGAATTGGAAGAGTAACTTTAAATTTGATTTCTACCAGATATTAACAATGCAACTTCTTGCAAGAATTTTAATCTAGAGCTTTAATCCATCTGTAAAATGAGATATAAAACTAACATTTCTTCACACGGATGTTAAGTAAACAATGTTCTATTGTTGTAAAGCATCCGCAGCACTGCCAGAACTTAGTAAATTCCCCTTAAATACAGTCCCTTTCTTTTTTCACCTGCACATTGAAAACCTTGCCATTCTTTAAAGCCCAGAACACTCTTAAAACCATCCCTTTCTCCGATTCGAATCTGGCATTGCAGATTTGTCCTGCCATTTAGTGGACTCGCTACTCTCTTCTATTGTCATGCTTTTTACTTAGGCTTATGCTTTTGACCCCTAGATTTTGTTAAGCTTTTTGAAATCAGACCCTGAATATTCCCTCCCTTGTCTTCTTCTAGGACTTGGCACAATGCTCAGGATGAAAGTCGCTTTGATACTAGCCAGAGCTAGCCCAGGGATGAGAAGAACTGGATTCGCACTCAGGCTCATCTTGTCGGACGGGGTTAGGCACTTCCATGGGACTGCGAGCAAAGCATTTCAAGGGTCCTTGCAGGGGAGACTGTGGTGTGGCTAGGTTTATTTGTGATGGAAAATCAAAGGAGTTCTCCTCCTGACTTCCAAATGTCCCCTCTCCAACCACCTTGCCATGGAAAAAGTACAATCGTGTCTTCAGCAGGACCAAAACAAAAAGCCAGTGTTAAAAGTTTCTGCTTCATTTTAAAGCTTAGTCCCTTTGGAACCTGTCTGGCCTGAGGCCACGGTAGCTGCTAGACCCCCATGGTCTCAAGCTCCCCGGGGGGGAGAGAGCCGGCTAAAAAATGAACACTTGTAGGTCATCAGGTGAGAGAGAACTCCTTTGTTTATCTGAGCTTATGTATTCTCAGGTTTGGGAGGAACCAGGTTTTTCAAAATAACCAATCAACTTCCTAAACTTTCCCAGGCTTCTGATGGGGTCCAACCCCTTGCCAATTTATTATTTCCCCAAGCTAGACTGACAGACCTGCCTGTACCATCAAGCACCTCCCCCAATCCCCCTACCCCCCCCCCCCGGGGCCATTTTGACTTCAACTGTCCATGTTCTTATTTCCCCTGCTCTCCCCAAACAATCCAAGGAAGGGGAAGGGAAGGGCGTTAATCCCCTGAAGGGTGTGTGAGGCTCTGGCTTCCTGGTGAAGCAAATAGGCTCAGTGTCTCCAGCTGACCATGTTTATTAATGTCTGACTTCCCTTGCTTTCTTTCCCTTATTAATAATTAGCTAACTATGGTAACAATTTCATCTCTCTGGCAAGTATGCAGGCTCTTTGTCATCCATCAGACAAAGTTGCTGGCACTTGCCTGCCCTGTCGAGCTCACAAAGTGGTTGGTTGTAAGGACACAGTGGAAAACGTACAAAAGGAAACTTATAACACAGTACCTGCTTTCAAGGTTATATAAAATAATAACACTAATCTAACTCTTAAATCAATGCAACCTACTAAGCTCTTTCTATGTGCCAGCCAGGCACCTGCCACGTAACCCGCGCCCTGTTTCTGAGAGGCAGCCTGGCATAATGAAGAACCAGATTTTGCTGCCAGATCACCTGGGTTTGAATTCTGGCTCTGCCACTTACTTGCTGTCTTGACTTGGGCAAATTGTTTAACCTCTCTGTGCCTCAGTTTTCTCTTCTTTAAAATGGACTTAAAGTCACCCATCTCATATAATCATCATGTATGTTAAATTATTAATTGAAATGTGCATGTATATAGCGCTATATAACTGTGTATGAAATAAACTTTCATTTAACCCACACAATCATAATGCTATTATCCCTCTTGTATAGTTAAAGCAACCGAGGTGTAAGCCCAAGGTAACACAACCGTTAAGCCAGAGAGCAGGCACTTTACCAGCGACATCTAACTCAAAATCTAAAGAGGCTCATCTGGAAGTCTGGAGATATTTTTGGTTGTCACCATGGGGACAGTGTTACTGGAACCCGTTAGGTAAAAGAAAGCAATGCTGCTGAACATTCTACAACGCAAAAGACAGCCCCTTACAACAAATAATTATCTGGTCCAAAAGGTTAATAGTGTTGTCAGATAAAAGGCTTTGACAGCAGTTAAATTTAAATTTCAGTTAAATAACATAATCTTTTTAGTAAAAAGAAATTCCAAATATTTAGATAAATATGCCTCATAAAATAGTTGGGACTAAGGTTCATGCCTTTTTATTTGCTAAATTTTTCTAGCTATAAAGTACCTTATTAGATCTTTACAAATCTCCATGAACTGGAGGTACATGAAGTACCCATATTTATAGTTTACAAAATGAGACTTATAAAGGTTAACTTATTTGTTCATGGTCATGGAGCTGAAAAGTTGAAAAAACTAGGGTTAGGATACAAAAATATAATTAGCTGACCAATGACTTTTTACTCTTCTATATTGCCCTTAGTTTATTGATTCAAAAATTTGGCTTAAGAACATGGGCTATGATTAAAGAGGAGCCAATGACTAATAACAGACAGAAAATGATTGTACTTGATCTTGTGCTATAAGTGGTCTTTGGAGCCATGGAATCATATTGTGCCTATAGAGGCATTCCCAATCATCTAGGGTGCTGGGTACCAGGCTTGTCTAAAAGAACTTATCTTATAGTTGCTTTCATAATTGTTTTGGTATTTTACTGCTAAAATAGAGACTGAAGAGAAGGACAAACATTATTCTAAAGTATTTTTATACACCATTTTATTAAAGTAGCAAATGGAGTTAAAAAATACCATAGAATCTATTTTTATAATTAATAGAGCATGCATATGAATGGAGGAGGTGAGTAATAGAAATTGTTTCATGGGCTTCCATATGAGACGACAACCTGTTAAAATTGGCTAGAAAAATCACTTAAGTCTATCTCTTTCCAAGGTGAAAAGGAACCTCTGGAAGGTAAGAGACTTCAGTTTTGGGGAGGTTGGGAGCAGAAGACTCTGTGCAGGTGCTTCTTGTAGTCTCCTTCTGTCTTTGGTGGCTGGTTAACTGCCAACCAAAACTGAGAGGAGGTGCCAATGGGCTGGGGACCTTGCAATAAATTTGACTGATTTAATTTTCAGTTTAGAAATCTCCAGGTCAATGTCTAATTCTGCTACTTTGTTTTTTCTTAGCTTTATTGAGATATAATTGACATATAACATTGTGTATTTCTAGGATGCACATATAATGATTTGACATATGTTTATATTGTGAAATAATTACCACAATAATGTTAGCATTCATCACTTCACATAGTTATCTTTCTTTTTAAAAATTTTTTGGTAAGAACATTTAAGATATACTCTCAGCAACATTCAAGTATCCAATATAGTACTGTTAATTATAGTCACCATGTTGTACATTAAACCCCCAGAACTTGTTTATCTATAACTGGAAGCTTGTACACTTTAACCAACATCTCCTCATTTCTATCACCCTGTGAGGCCTGGTAACAGTCTACTCCCTGTTTCTATGAGTTCACCATGTTTAGATTTTACATATAAGTGAGATCATACAGTATTTGTTTTTCTCTGTCTCGCTTATTTTACTTAGCATATTGCCCTTAAAGTTTGTCTATGTTGTCTCAAATAGCAGAATTTCCTTCTTTTTCATGACTGAATAATATATCACATTTTTTAATCCATTTAACTATCGATGGACACTTAATTATTTCCATGTGTGGTACTGGGAATAATGTTGCAATAAATATAGTGGTACAGACATCTTTTTGGATAGTGATTTCATTTCCTTCAGATACACACCCAGGAATGAGATTGCTAAATCACATGGTAGTTCTATTTCTTTACTTTTTGACAAGCCTCCATGCTGTTTTCCAGAGTGGCTGTACCAATTTACATTCCTACTAACACTATACAAGGGTTTTCTTTTCTCTACATGCAGGCTTTTTGCTACTTTATCTCTTGTCATTTTGAAAACAGCCATTCTAGCAGATGTGAGGTGGTATCTCATGGTGTTTTTTTTTGTGGGTTTTTAAAAATTTTTTTAAAGAATATATCTTTATTCATTTCAGAGAGAGGAAAGGAGAGAGAGAGAGATGGATAGAAACATCACTGATGAGAGAGTCATCATTGATCGGCTCCCGCCTGCATGCCCCCAACTGGGTATTGAGCCCCAAACCTGGGCATGTGCCCTGACCAGGAATCGAATCTCTATCTCCTGGATCCTAGGTCGATGCTCAAATGCTGAGCCATGCCCAGCTGGGCTCATTGTGGTTTTGATTTGCATTTCTCTCATGATTAATGTTATCAATGACTTTTTCATGTACCTGTGGGCCCTATGTATGTCATTTTTGGAAAAGCTGTCTATTCAGGCCCTTTGCCTATTTTTAAATCATATTATTTGTGTTTTTGCTATTGAATTGTATGAGTTTCTGATAGATTTCAAATATTTACCCCTTTAATGAAAGAATTTAATTAAATGATTTCAAGTAGCCAAAGCAATATTGAGAAAGAAGAGAGCTGGATGGATGACACTTCCTCATTTAAAACCCTATTTCAAAGCTATCGTAATAAAAACTTTAGGTCTCTAGCATAAAAACAGACATAGGTCAATTAAACAGAAACAAGAACCCAGGCATGCATGGTCAACTAATATTTTAAAGGGAAGTCAAGAATACTCAAAGGGAGAGGATAATCTCTTCAATAAATGGTGTAGGAAAAGGTCACTGAGATAGAGGGTCATGTGACCAAAAGCAGCTTCAGAAAAGATTGAGAATTTGCTTCTGGGTGGAGGGAAGGCTGAAGATACAGAAAACACTCACTCTGCTCTACAGGAATTGTCACCTTTGGAGGCAGGAAAGTCTGTTTCTTCTGTCAACACCTGGGAAGACTCAGCCAGCTGAAGCTGACAGGCAATTCACTAGGTACACGAAGAGTCTTCCAGCCAAGTAGTGCCTGGCTTTGCAAAAAAATGCCTTCCAAGTTTGTTATGGTTTCAATTACTGCAACCTGTGGTATTAAAACCACTTCCTGGAATTGTAAAATACTGCCAGAATAAATGTTCTTCCCCTTTTCAAGAAAAAAATAGCAGTGCTCATATTTGACACTTAGGTTGTGGACTCTTTTGAATGAATAAAATAGAAAGGGTTTGGTGTCATTCCTGACGGTCTGTGTGTTATTTTTCTGCCCACAGTTTGTGAATTGTAATGACAACTTTCCATTTAATTGCCATAACTGGGCAGAAATTTTTTAAAAATCAGAAAAGATCAATAAGTGGTTAAGCAAAAATAAATAAATGGTGTGGGGAAAACTAGATATTCACATGCAAAAGAATGAAATTGAATTCCTATTTTACAACACTCACAAAAATGAACTCAAAATGAATTAGATTTACATGCAAGACCCAAAAGTATAAAACTCCTAGAAGAAAACGTAGGGAAATTGATTTTGGCAATGACTTTTTGAATATGACACTGTAGCTTAGGGAGAGAATTTCCCCCTTTTAGCCTTCTTTAGTTCTTATGGCTAGACTAGTAATATTGACACAAAACTAGATTAACAGAAAAAAAAACCCAAAACAATTAAATACATGTGCATGAACGAGTCACAATATGATGTTCAGATCATAAAATGAGGTTGAAAGAAATGATCAAACTAGACACTTTTGATACTTTTTAGACAAAGAAACAGTAAATTTGTGAGAAATTGACAGGACAAAGAAAGTTAGTGCTCATAAGAAAGGAATCTGAGCAAAGATTGGGTTTAGGTAGTAAATTAGTAGTAAAGGCTTTACAAGGTTTGTTAACAGCCCTTTTTGACTCTAGATTTAATATTTCGTTAGTAAGGTTGTCTCTCATTCCTCAAGCACCAGGAGGGCACCTATCGCATGCATAGTTTTCTCCTACATTTAAAGAGACAGAGACAAGTTAGAGAGCTCCTCTGTCTCCTGCTGCTTTTTAGATAATTTTAATTCAAAATTATCACTATGATGCTGAGGAATATCTTGAGGTCACCTGCCCCAAGGACACCGAAAGCATATGCAACAAAGGCAAAAATCAAGTGAGAGTACATCAAACTTAAAAGCTTCTGAACAGCAAAAGAAAGAATCTCCAAAATAGAAAGACATTCTAAAGAATGCTACCCTTTTCTTTCACAAGAAAATATTCTGAGAGATGACATCAGAGTGTCTTTAAAAGGAAAAAAAAAAGGCATGTCTTTATATATAGCTGTTCACATGTGCAATGTAACAGTTATGTCTAAAGATGTGAGCGTGCTCTGCTCAACAGGAAGGTCCTAATTGTTCTGAGTATTTTTTTTTTCTCATTGTTTTTTCCTGCTTCCTTAGAAGAGAGCCATGGAGGTGATGGCTCATAATGTTTTGTTTTGTTTTGTTTTATCCGATTGTATTGATGCAGGCAGTCTGCAGGTGGGCAGCGGAGGTGGAGAGGTGGTGGGAGGGTCTGGGAACTGAGGGTCCACGACCCACAGTGGGTTCTTGGTTTCTTGGCATTCGCAGGAGAGAATTCACACACAAGTCAGCCTAGAGTTTAAAGTGAAAGTGAGTTTATTAGTGAAGCAGTGAGACAGAGAATGGGCTACTCCACAGGCAGAGCAGTCCTCTTTTAGTGGAATTTGCTCCCTTTACTGAGATTCTTTTAATCAAGTGGTAGGGTATTGAGTTAGAGGGAGGAATATTTGGGACCTTCTCAGGGAAAGAAGTGATTTTTCAGAGGAGCTCCTTTGGCTATTTTGTGTCCTTATATGGTCTTTCCGTTTCTGATCATGGTGAGTGGGTGTGTCAGTCAGCATGCTGTGTTACAATGAGCATATATTGAGGCTAGGGGTTACCCTTAGGTGAAATTAGTCCTCATGTTGGATTGAGCTGGTCTCTGCCAGTTTTAAGCCATAAATTCAAGTGTGTGTATGGGGTGTGTCCTATCTCTTGACAGCCCCTGTAGCTTTTATTGATTGAGTCTATTCTGCCACATACTGTACCTCAGTACTCTATCTTCAAGAGATATAGTTGGGAGAGAAAATGGATTCAGTTTTTTCTTACTGGATTCTGTATAGCATTTTGTGAGCAATATTTAGCTAGAAAAGAAAATAATAAGCCTTCATCCTTGATCAATATTCTTTTAGGTTTTGAGGTAGGATCCATAGGTTAGCTGGGTTTTTCTGGTGTTTCAGAAGGAGAAGTAAATTCCAGGAAGGCATGATCTTATTTTCTGAGGTTATTTTGTGGATCTCTCCTGAATGCTCAAATATCCAAACATGATAGTTCAGAATCTGCATGACAAGAGCGCCATGGGCTGTTGTTCCTAAATAAGAGAACTAAAACTGACATGAGTGTGACCATTATTGATTCTGATTTCCATGAACATAATCATCAAAGCAATAGTCAATGTGGGCTCCCTCAGAGCATGCCCATGTCCCCTCTGGGCAAGAACTTTTTATTTCTAAGGGTCCCCATGAAACTTACATCCAGGGGAGCAGTGGCTGGGGCAGCTGGACCTGGGCTTACCCCCTGAACCTGTCTCCAAGGCCCCCCTTTTCTGACTTCCCAGTGAGCTAGCAGCAAGCCCGCCTCGGCTCACTTCTTTCCTATAACATTTTTAGAGAGCCAAAGCGGAGCACCACCTCGGCTGTCCCCTGCTGTTTCTTCTACCCTCATTTCTTCCTTTGTTTCATTATCCCAGCATTAATAAACATACCGTCAAACCCGTCTGGACCTGTGTTGTGAAATCTTTCCTACAGGAAGTCAAGAACCCATATACTACAGGCCAGCCTGAGGCTGACCTGATCAGGGCCAGCCCCTGTCAGGTAACATGTTAAATCACCAGATTTGTGGTCATTTGTTACAAAACAGCCCTCACCACGCCTATATGTGTTTCCTTCATAGTATGCATTACAACTTGCAGTTATTATAGGTACTGGTTTCTGGCTTTATTAAATGTAACTTTCCTAAGAGAATGTATGATTTATGAAGCTAAGATTCTATACCTTATTTATTCTCACTGAGCAGTGTATGATGTTTAGCAGGGTCACAATACATATTTTTAAGTGAATTAAGATGAATAAAATTTAAGATTGTATTCAGTTGTTCTAGCATCCATTGAATTTATGAGAACAAAATAGCCCAGGATTTTTATTCTACACAAAAGCTATTGCCAAACCTGTTCATCTAACACTGTTTACTACCCACCTTGTGCAGATATTAATTTTGTTTACCCCAATGAGTCACTCACATATTTGCATTCTTGGGTTGTCGATAAACATATTGAGGGACAAGGACAATGCCTTATTCTTGTTTGAATACCTAGATCGTAATTCAGTGTCTGACATTTATTAAATGCTCTATAAATATGTATTTAATGAATAAAATAAATGGAAGAAAGTAAAGTATTATGATTAAATTTTTAATTCATATTTATCATTTCTACAAATATCTCCACAGTTTAATCTTAAATTTTAAATTAATTTATCTATTTATCAGATATTTTTCTAAACTGTTTTTCATGCTCAAGTTTGCTATGTTTACATTTGTCCTTCTGTCACTCTAAAGCATTTGTATTTTACAATATACACTGATTACCCTCTAGATAGAAATCATTGTTTTAGGTGATGTATGGACTCAGAAATGAAGAATATGGGAAAGTCATTCTTTCCTGGGGACTCATTTTGTAGCAAAGAGAGACAGACAATAAATAAACAAACAGGAAATATTAGTTAGTAATAAGTCCTACTTGAAGAAACCAGTTTACCTAGACAACTTTGTACATTGCTCTTTAAAAAGCATTATCTTTTTAGGATGAAATACCTTTTCCTTCCCACCCTCACCTTTCTTTTCTACTATTTGCACATGAAATAGCTTAGGTTTTGGAATTGGAAGAGTAACTTTAAATTTGATTTCTACCAGATATTAACAATGCAACTTCTTGCAAGAATTTTAATCTAGAGCTTTAATCCATCTGTAAAATGAGATATAAAACTAACATTTCTTCACACGGATGTTAAGTAAACAATGTTCTATTGTTGTAAAGCATCCGCAGCACTGCCAGAACTTAGTAAATTCCCCTTAAATACAGTCCCTTTCTTTTTTCACCTGCACATTGAAAACCTTGCCATTCTTTAAAGCCCAGAACACTCTTAAAACCATCCCTTTCTCCGATTCGAATCTGGCATTGCAGATTTGTCCTGCCATTTAGTGGACTCGCTACTCTCTTCTATTGTCATGCTTTTTACTTAGGCTTATGCTTTTGACCCCTAGATTTTGTTAAGCTTTTTGAAATCAGACCCTGAATATTCCCTCCCTTGTCTTCTTCTAGGACTTGGCACAATGCTCAGGATGAAAGTCGCTTTGATACTAGCCAGAGCTAGCCCAGGGATGAGAAGAACTGGATTCGCACTCAGGCTCATCTTGTCGGACGGAGTTAGGCACTTCCATGGGACTGCGAGCAAAGCATTTCAAGGGTCCTTGCAGGGGAGACTGTGGTGTGGCTAGGTTTATTTGTGATGGAAAATCAAAGGAGTTCTCCTCCTGACTTCCAAATGTCCCCTCTCCAACCACCTTGCCATGGAAAAAGTACAATCGTGTCTTCAGCAGGACCAAAACAAAAAGCCAGTGTTAAAAGTTTCTGCTTCATTTTAAAGCTTAGTCCCTTTGGAACCTGTCTGGCCTGAGGCCACGGTAGCTGCTAGACCCCCATGGTCTCAAGCTCCCCGGGGGGGAGAGAGCCGGCTAAAAAATGAACACTTGTAGGTCATCAGGTGAGAGAGAACTCCTTTGTTTATCTGAGCTTATGTATTCTCAGGTTTGGGAGGAACCAGGTTTTTCAAAATAACCAATCAACTTCCTAAACTTTCCCAGGCTTCTGATGGGGTCCAACCCCTTGCCAATTTATTATTTCCCCAAGCTAGACTGACAGACCTGCCTGTACCATCAAGCACCTCCCCCAATCCCCCTACCCCCCCCCCCCGGGGCCATTTTGACTTCAACTGTCCATGTTCTTATTTCCCCTGCTCTCCCCAAACAATCCAAGGAAGGGGAAGGGAAGGGCGTTAATCCCCTGAAGGGTGTGTGAGGCTCTGGCTTCCTGGTGAAGCAAATAGGCTCAGTGTCTCCAGCTGACCATGTTTATTAATGTCTGACTTCCCTTGCTTTCTTTCCCTTATTAATAATTAGCTAACTATGGTAACAATTTCATCTCTCTGGCAAGTATGCAGGCTCTTTGTCATCCATCAGACAAAGTTGCTGGCACTTGCCTGCCCTGTCGAGCTCACAAAGTGGTTGGTTGTAAGGACACAGTGGAAAACGTACAAAAGGAAACTTATAACACAGTACCTGCTTTCAAGGTTATATAAAATAATAACACTAATCTAACTCTTAAATCAATGCAACCTACTAAGCTCTTTCTATGTGCCAGCCAGGCACCTGCCACGTAACCCGCGCCCTGTTTCTGAGAGGCAGCCTGGCATAATGAAGAACCAGATTTTGCTGCCAGATCACCTGGGTTTGAATTCTGGCTCTGCCACTTACTTGCTGTCTTGACTTGGGCAAATTGTTTAACCTCTCTGTGCCTCAGTTTTCTCTTCTTTAAAATGGACTTAAAGTCACCCATCTCATATAATCATCATGTATGTTAAATTATTAATTGAAATGTGCATGTATATAGCGCTATATAACTGTGTATGAAATAAACTTTCATTTAACCCACACAATCATAATGCTATTATCCCTCTTGTATAGTTAAAGCAACCGAGGTGTAAGCCCAAGGTAACACAACCGTTAAGCCAGAGAGCAGGCACTTTACCAGCGACATCTAACTCAAAATCTAAAGAGGCTCATCTGGAAGTCTGGAGATATTTTTGGTTGTCACCATGGGGACAGTGTTACTGGAACCCGTTAGGTAAAAGAAAGCAATGCTGCTGAACATTCTACAACGCAAAAGACAGCCCCTTACAACAAATAATTATCTGGTCCAAAAGGTTAATAGTGTTGTCAGATAAAAGGCTTTGACAGCAGTTAAATTTAAATTTCAGTTAAATAACATAATCTTTTTAGTAAAAAGAAATTCCAAATATTTAGATAAATATGCCTCATAAAATAGTTGGGACTAAGGTTCATGCCTTTTTATTTGCTAAATTTTTCTAGCTATAAAGTACCTTATTAGATCTTTACAAATCTCCATGAACTGGAGGTACATGAAGTACCCATATTTATAGTTTACAAAATGAGACTTATAAAGGTTAACTTATTTGTTCATGGTCATGGAGCTGAAAAGTTGAAAAAACTAGGGTTAGGATACAAAAATATAATTAGCTGACCAATGACTTTTTACTCTTCTATATTGCCCTTAGTTTATTGATTCAAAAATTTGGCTTAAGAACATGGGCTATGATTAAAGAGGAGCCAATGACTAATAACAGACAGAAAATGATTGTACTTGATCTTGTGCTATAAGTGGTCTTTGGAGCCATGGAATCATATTGTGCCTATAGAGGCATTCCCAATCATCTAGGGTGCTGGGTACCAGGCTTGTCTAAAAGAACTTATCTTATAGTTGCTTTCATAATTGTTTTGGTATTTTACTGCTAAAATAGAGACTGAAGAGAAGGACAAACATTATTCTAAAGTATTTTTATACACCATTTTATTAAAGTAGCAAATGGAGTTAAAAAATACCATAGAATCTATTTTTATAATTAATAGAGCATGCATATGAATGGAGGAGGTGAGTAATAGAAATTGTTTCATGGGCTTCCATATGAGACGACAACCTGTTAAAATTGGCTAGAAAAATCACTTAAGTCTATCTCTTTCCAAGGTGAAAAGGAACCTCTGGAAGGTAAGAGACTTCAGTTTTGGGGAGGTTGGGAGCAGAAGACTCTGTGCAGGTGCTTCTTGTAGTCTCCTTCTGTCTTTGGTGGCTGGTTAACTGCCAACCAAAACTGAGAGGAGGTGCCAATGGGCTGGGGACCTTGCAATAAATTTGACTGATTTAATTTTCAGTTTAGAAATCTCCAGGTCAATGTCTAATTCTGCTACTTTGTTTTTTCTTAGCTTTATTGAGATATAATTGACATATAACATTGTGTATTTCTAGGATGCACATATAATGATTTGACATATGTTTATATTGTGAAATAATTACCACAATAATGTTAGCATTCATCACTTCACATAGTTATCTTTCTTTTTAAAAATTTTTTGGTAAGAACATTTAAGATATACTCTCAGCAACATTCAGGTATCCAATATAGTACTGTTAATTATAGTCACCATGTTGTACATTAAACCCCCAGAACTTGTTTATCTATAACTGGAAGCTTGTACACTTTAACCAACATCTCCTCATTTCTATCACCCTGTGAGGCCTGGTAACAGTCTACTCCCCGTTTCTATGAGTTCACCATGTTTAGATTTTACATATAAGTGAGATCATACAGTATTTGTTTTTCTCTGTCTCGCTTATTTTACTTAGCATATTGCCCTTAAAGTTTGTCTATGTTGTCTCAAATAGCAGAATTTCCTTCTTTTTCATGACTGAATAATATATCACATTTTTTAATCCATTTAACTATCGATGGACACTTAATTATTTCCATGTGTGGTACTGGGAATAATGTTGCAATAAATATAGTGATACAGACATCTTTTTGGATAGTGATTTCATTTCCTTCAGATACACACCCAGGAATGAGATTGCTAAATCACATGGTAGTTCTATTTCTTTACTTTTTGACAAGCCTCCATGCTGTTTTCCAGAGTGGCTGTACCAATTTACATTCCTACTAACACTATACAAGGGTTTTCTTTTCTCTACATGCAGGCTTTTTGCTACTTTATCTCTTGTCATTTTGAAAACAGCCATTCTAGCAGATGTGAGGTGGTATCTCATGGTGGTTTTTTTTGTGGGTTTTTAAAAATTTTTTTAAAGAATATATCTTTATTCATTTCAGAGAGAGGAAAGGAGAGAGAGAGAGATGGATAGAAACATCACTGATGAGAGAGTCATCATTGATCGGCTCCCGCCTGCATGCCCCCAACTGGGTATTGAGCCCCAAACCTGGGCATGTGCCCTGACCAGGAATCGAATCTCTATCTCCTGGATCCTAGGTCGATGCTCAAATGCTGAGCCATGCCCAGCTGGGCTCATTGTGGTTTTGATTTGCATTTCTCTCATGATTAATGTTATCAATGACTTTTTCATGTACCTGTGGGCCCTATGTATGTCATTTTTGGAAAAGCTGTCTATTCAGGCCCGTTGCCTATTTTTAAATCATATTATTTGTGTTTTTGCTATTGAATTGTATGAGTTTCTGATAGATTTCAAATATTTACCCCTTTAATGAAAGAATTTAATTAACAAATGATTTCAAGTAGCCAAAGCAATATTGAGAAAGAAGAGAGCTGGATGGATGACACTTCCTCATTTAAAACCCTATTTCAAAGCTATCGTAATAAAAACTTTAGGTCTCTAGCATAAAAACAGACATAGGACAATTAAACAGAAACAAGAACCCAGGCATGCATGGTCAACTAATATTTTAAAGGGAAGTCAAGAATACTCAAAGGGAGAGGATAATCTCTTCAATAAATGGTGTAGGAAAAGGTCACTGAAATAGAGGGTCATGTGACCAAAAGCAGCTTCAGAAAAGATTGAGAATTTGCTTCTGGGTGGAGGGAGGGTTGAAGATACAGAAAACACTCACTCTGCTCTACAGGAATTGTCACCTTTGGAGGCAGGAAAGTCTGTTTCTTCTGTCAACACCTGGGAAGACTCAGCCAGCTGAAGCTGACAGGCAATTCACTAGGTACACGAAGAGTCTTCCAGCCAAGTAGTACCTGGCTTTGCAAAAAAATGCCTTCCAAGTTTGTTATGGTTTCAATTACTGCAACCTGTGGTATTAAAACCACTTCCTGGAATTGTAAAATACTGCCAGAATAAATGTTCTTCCCCTTTTCAAGAAAAAAATAGCAGTGCTCATATTTGACACTTAGGTTGTGGACTCTTTTGAATGAATAAAATAGAAAGGGTTTGGTGTCATTCCTGACGGTCTGTGTGTTATTTTTCTGCCCACAGTTTGTGAATTGTAATGACAACTTTCCATTTAATTGCCATAGCTGGGCAGAAATTTTTTAAAAATCAGAAAAGATCAATAAGTGGTTAAGCAAAAATAAATAAATGGTGTGGGGAAAACTAGATATTCACATGCAAAAGAATGAAATTGAATTCCTATCTTACAACACTCACAAAAAATGAACTCAAAATGAATTAGATTTACATGCAAGACCCAAAAGTATAAAACTCCTAGAAGAAAACGTAGGGAAATTGATTTTGGCAATGACTTTTTGAATATGACACTGTAGCTTAGGGAGAGAATTTCCCCCTTTTAGCCTTCTTTAGTTCTTATGGCTAGACTAGTAATATTGACACAAAACTAGATTAACAGGAAAAAAAACCCAAAACAATTAAATACATGTGCATGAACGAGTCACAATATGATGTTCAGATCATAAAATGAGGTTGAAAGAAATGATCAAACTAGACACTTTTGATACTTTTTAGACAAAGAAACAGTAAATTTGTGAGAAATTGACAGGACAAAGAAAGTTAGTGCTCATAAGAAAGGAATCTGAGCAAGGATTGGGTTTAGGTAGTAAATTAGTAGTAAAGGCTTTACAAGGTTTGTTAACAGCCCTTTTTGACTCTAGATTTAATATTTCGTTAGTAAGGTTGTCTCTCATTCCTCAAGCACCAGGAGGGCACCTATCGCATGCATAGTTTTCTCCTACATTTAAAGAGACAGAGACAAGTTAGAGAGCTCCTCTGTCTCCTGCTGCTTTTTAGATAATTTTAATTCAAAATTATCACTATGATGCTGAGGAATATCTTGAGGTCACCTGCCCCAAGGACACCGAAAGCATATGCAACAAAGGCAAAAATCAAGTGAGAGTACATCAAACTTAAAAGCTTCTGAACAGCAAAAGAAAGAATCTCCAAAATAGAAAGACATTCTAAAGAATGCTACCCTTTTCTTTCACAAGAAAATATTCTGAGAGATGACATCAGAGTGTCTTTAAAAGGAAAAAAAAAAAAAGGCATGTCTTTATATATAGCTGTTCACATGTGCAATGTAACAGTTATGTCTAAAGATGTGAGCGTGCTCTGCTCAACAGGAAGGTCCTAATTGTTCTGAGTATTTTTTTTTTCTCATTGTTTTTTCCTGCTTCCTTAGAAGAGAGCCATGGAGGTGATGGCTCATAATGTTTTGTTTTGTTTTGTTTTATCCGATTGTATTGATGCAGGCAGTCTGCAGGTGGGCGGCGGAGGTGGAGAGGTGGTGGGAGGGTCTGGGAACTGAGGGTCCACGACCCACAGTGGGTTCTTGGCTTCTTGGCATTCGCAGGAGAGAATTCACACACAAGTCAGCCTAGAGTTTAAAGTGAAAGTGAGTTTATTAGTGAAGCAGTGAGACAGAGAATGGGCTACTCCACAGGCAGAGCAGTCCTCTTTTAGTGGAATTTGCTCCCTTTACTGAGATTCTTTTAATCAAGTGGTAGGGTATTGAGTTAGAGGGAGGAATATTTGGGACCTTCTCAGGGAAAGAAGTGATTTTTCAGAGGAGCTCCTTTGGCTATTTTGTGTCCTTATATGGTCTTTCCGTTTCTGATCATGGTGAGTGGGTGTGTCAGTCAGCATGCTGTGTTACAATGAGCATATATTGAGGCTAGGGGTTACCCTTAGGTGAAATTAGTCCTCATGTTGGATTGAGCTGGTCTCTGCCAGTTTTAAGCCATAAATTCAAGTGTGTGTATGGGGTGTGTCCTATCTCTTGACAGCTCCTGTAGCTTTTATTGATTGAGTCTATTCTGCCACATACTGTACCTCAGTACTCTATCTTCAAGAGATATAGTCGGGAGAGAAAATGGATTCAGTTTTTTCTTACTGGATTCTGTATAGCATTTTGTGAGCAATATTTAGCTAGAAAAGAAAACAATAAGCCTTCATCCCTGATCAATATTCTTTTAGGTTTTGAGGTAGGATCCATAGGTTAGCTGGTTTTTCTGGTGTTTCAGAAGGAGAAGTAAATTCCAGGAAGGCATGATCTTATTTTCTGAGGTTATTTTGTGGATCTCTCCTAAATGCTCAAATATCCAAACATGATAGTTCAGAATCTGCATGACAAGAGCGCCATGGGCTGTTGTTCCTAAATAAGAGAACTAAAACTGACATGAGTGTGACCATTATTGATTCTGATTTCCATGAACATAATCATCAAAGCAATAGCTCAGGCGAAGCTCCCTCAGTCCTGCTTATAACTCACCAAAGGAAAAGTATTTGGACAAGTACAGCCTTGTTTTGACTTAGCTGGGTTTGAATTCTGGGAGTGGGCATCCATGGGCTTAGAAAGAATAAAAGAGATCTTGGCTAAAGTAAGTAATCCATTCCTTGCAACATCTAACCTATAATGAGGGAATAAAGGAAAAAGAGTATCCCAGTTACTGAGGTAACAGCGATGTTTCTTAAGTAGTTCATAAGTCTCAACCTTTCTGTGTTGCCAACAGATAGGAGACTAAGTGAAAAAAGAAAAATATTTGTTAATTCAGTATCTGAAGACACCCTTAATAACTTGCTGGATGATGTCCTACGTGAAAAGGTGCTCGACCAAGAGGAAACTGAAAAAGTGAAAAAGGAAAACGGTACAACTGTAGCCACGGGCCGTGACTTGACTTTGTGATTCCTGAAGGGTGCCATGCCAGCCAATTACTTATAGGCTATATCTGCAAGAGAGATTCCACTTTTGCTTCCAAGTTGAGATTTTCTTCAGGTAAGATTCCTCACTTTTGTTTAAGGGGTGTCTCAACTTACCTTTGCACCTGCCTTTGCTTTCTAATTCACTTGCCAGATCCTAGATGACACATCAGCTCTTTACCTCATACCTTCTCACCCTTAGAGAAAGCTGCCCTACTTCCTCTGTTTTCCTTTGCTTTGTCCCTCAAAATTCCTGCAGTTCTCTGCTTCGTGTCTGCACCATACCTTACTGTTAGTTTGAAGTATCTTTCTATTACAGAAGAGTAGTTTAGTTCTACAGAAATAATTTTGAAAACTTTATTTTAATCTTCCTAAGTAAGTAAAAGACAAAAACCCTTTCTTTTGGTCATTGACAGTAGGTCCTTGTAGTTCATGAAGGCTCTTGAAGACAAATTAAAAGCAGATTTCCCCTCCCCTTCTCTTTACTTATTTGGCCAAACAACCCTTCCTCCACCTAAAACATGTCTCATTTTTTTTTTTCCCCCAATGATAGAACCAACCTGTCATCTATTCTACAAAAGCAAAGAGTCATTGTTTTCCCTATTTTTCCTTAAAGCTAGATATCTTAGAAATATTTCTCATAGTCTTCACTATGCCAGACCCAAATATTTTTGCTTCAAGAAAGATACAAAATGCTAATGGCAATAGTGAGGGTAACAGGGTACAAAATAGAGTACTCAATAAGATGTCTTTCCATAACTTGAAAACATCACCCTCCCATTTTACTAAGGCCAAGGTCCACAATTCTTAACTTGGCACTTATTATAGCTCTCCAATCCATCATCTGTTTCCCTTTGCACAGCTCTCCTCATTACATTGGGTTCCTCCTAATAGAACACACTCATTCTCTTTTCAAAGGCCTTTGTATTCAATTGATGCTATGACCCAGACTCACTTCGTAAAACAACTTAGGTTAAAATATAACCTGAATTTATGGAACTCACCAGTTCATTCATTTATTCATATTTCTCAACAAAAACTTTGAGTAACTACTGCCAATTATTCTTTATCACATTGGGCGCATAAAACTTTAAAATAAGACTCAAATGAGGATGTGGTGGCAAGTAGAAGTAGAAAATAAATAACATGTTTGCAGATATTGATAAAAACTAGAAAGAAAAGTAAAGGATGACAATGGAGTAGGTTAGGATAGAAGATGACCAGAACTCTGCCTGGATTAGGTGGTCAGTTAAGGTTATGTTAATTATATGAATGCAAAAGCCAGTCCTACATAAGTCTAGGGGAAGAAAACCACAAATAGTGAGGACAATAAGTGGAAAGGCCTCGAGGAAGAAACAGGGATGGGGTGTTTGAGAAACACAGAAAAAATGTAGATGTTGTGAACAAGAACAGCATGAAGTTAAATTTTAAGCAGTGACTTGATCATATAGACCCTCAAATGGCATGTTAAAGCCATGTGGGTGTTATTTTCACTGTGATGAGAAGCATTGGAGTGTTTCATTCAGTGCCAATATAATCTCTCTCTCAGGAGGCAAAGTTAATTGTGAGGACAGAGAAATCTCTGACTTTTCAAGTGTCTCCTCAGAGAGGAGATTATAAAGTTGTCTAATGATGCCTATGATTATGACTTAAGCTTTATTCTGGAGTATATTTATACTGATGTTTTCGCAGAATTTTTGCTCTTGAAGATGTTGAACTAAAGGCAGAAAGTACAATGAATGAGCTTCAGAACTGAAGAAAAAGAACATATCCTATGTACCTTTGTAAAAAGCCATTGTGGTCACTATTAAGGTAACAGAATGGAGTAGGAAAAGAGCAGATGGGGAACGATAGTTTTCAGGCTATTTTAATGATCCATATGTGAGAATATCAGTGCTAGGAATGGGCAGGTATCAGTGGGGAGGTGAGAAGTGATGTATAGAATATATTTTGTTAACAGAATATGATGATGACATGGATCTGGGGGATGAAATGTGTTGAGGGTGAGGGAAATAGTGAAATTAAGAAAGAACTCTAGGTTTTCAGCTTAGGCAAATGAGTGAATAGTGGTGTCATTGATTAAGAAGCAGAAACATGAAAGAAAATCAATTAGGAGAACCTTACTAGATTTCTTTTATTCTAGTCTTTACCAGATAACCACATGCATGCATTTCTGCACCTTGGGTAGATCTCATAGTTAGGTAAGAGAGACAGCTCCTTTGTGGAAGCTGTCTCTCTTCTGACCATAATTCATCTCTGTTAAGAAAACGTTGGACAAAACTATAACTTTCACTAGCTAAGATGTCTTCTTGCAAAGTTTTCTTCCATCTTTCAAGAGAATGAGTGTCCTTCTCTGTAATGGTTTCTAGGGTGATATAGGGTATGAGGCCCAATAAGAGAGCCATTTACCAGATATCACAATTCTAATTAGACTATGTATTTTAAAACTCTTAGAAGAACAGAGTCAACACCCACAGAACCCAAGGGGCAACTCAAGCTTTGTCTTAGTGAAAAATTCCTGGAAATATGCAAAAAGAAGGTTGGAAGGGTAAGATAATCAATGCATGGAATGGGGGTAAAATGTATAGAATGGAAAGTTTCCCTAGATAATTTTTTAGTGATGTCTTAAGGCACAATACTAATTAATAAATAACTATAGATGATAGGTAATTACATTCTATTAAGAGAATTAGACACTAATGAATCAATAATGCTGCAATGCATTACATATAGATACTCGATGCTAGAAAAATAATGCCCATATCAAGGACATGAAGGTTTAATTATGATCAATAGACTGAAGTAGGTGAAGAATGTCGTTAATGTTCACAAAATTAGAAATGGATCTTAAATGTTAGATAAGTTTTGATTAAATGGAAGAAAGGAGAAAAGGAGAGAGAAAATATTCTACTGTACTCTACAAAACCATTGAATAAGAAGTCCACATCTGTTCTTGTTCAACACTCTGGGATTTCACTCTTTTAATCATACCCTAGGTCAGAGTCCATTGTCCACTTGCCAATGCTTTGTTTAAGAAACTTCATATTCTATCCATTAGTAGCAGGAATTTTAACAGATATTTGTACACCACTGTTCACAACAGCATTAATCACAGTAGCTAAAAGGTGAAACAATTCAAGTGCCCAACAACAAATGAATCGATAAACAAAATTATATTATTCAGCCATAAAAAGGAATGAATTTTTGATATATGAATGGACCTTAAAAACATTATGTTTAGTGAAATAAGTGAGACTCAGAAGGAAAACTATTAGACAATTTCACTTATCTGATTTAACTAGAATAGGCAAATTCATAGGAAAAGAAAGTAGAATAAAGGTTACCCAGGGTTGAGAGATGGTGATAAAAGGAAGTTATTGTTTAATGGGTACAGAGATGTTATTGGGGATGATGAAAAGTTTTTGGTATAAATAATGGTGATGTTTATAGAATACTGTGGATATATTTAATGCCACTTGATTGTACTTATGAATGGTTACGATAATAATTAATATATTAGGCGTATTGTGAAATATTTGCCAGAATTATTCTAGTAACTATGACATTAACAGCAACAACAGCAAAATAACAATAACAATGGACACTTCTGAGCACCTTTTATATATCTGTCACTGTAAAGAGTCAGGCAGTTGCCATTTATTCTTTCTATTCCTCAAAGCATCAGTGGTAGAAAGGGCAGGTACTATGATCTGATGTTTAAAGGTTTACTCTCTTTCAGGCCATGGAGTCAGTGCTAAAGAGATTTGCCACTTGCCCAGAGCACAAGACCTCAGATAGTACATTCTTGGTGTTCATGTCTCATGGCCTTCTGGACAGAATTTGTGGGATTCAGCATAGGGATGAAAAAACAGATGTGCTACCTTATGACACCATACTCCAGATTTTCAACAATCAAAACTGCTATAATCTAAAGGACAAACCCTCTGTAGGCCTGCAGAGGTGGTGAGTTCTGATGGGATCTAGAGGTCAGGGAGGTGTGTATCATGCAAGGTTTTACTGACTGTTTTATATCTAGTGAAAATAACCCTACACCTGCCTCACTTTAGTGCAGTTATACCAAATACACTTCTTTGGAAAGACTGCCTACTGATGACAATAGAGAAATTGATATACAAATAAATATAAATGCCATCCACTCTCAGTGAACCACAGGAAGTGATGATGATATTAATGCTAGCTTTAAATTATCTTTATGTGGAGTTATTAAAGTTATAGCATAAAAATGACTTTAATTTCAGCCTTTGTTAATCAAAATCTTATTATCTCTTACCTGAGAAGTATTTCACATGATAGTGAGGGGTTAAATGTAATATAGTGCTAAGTAAGTGAAAGAAGCCAGACCCTGAAGTCAACATATATAATTCTATTTACATAGCATAAGAAAAAGGCAAAAGCATAGGGACAAAAGCAGGTTAATGACTGTCAGGGGTGAAGGATGGGAGGGCTATTCTTGATAGTATCGGTAGTTACATGACTGTATATTTATCAAAAATAGTTAAACTGTACACAGCTGTAAGAGGGCGTGGGGTTAAGGGGGCTGGATGAAAGAAGGTGAAGGGATTAAGCACAATACACACACACACACACATAGATACAGAAAATAGTGTAGTGATAGCCCAGAGGAAAAATGAGGGGGGGGGGTAGGTGGAGGTGGGCTAAGTGGCGGGAGACTTTGCTTGGGGCAATAGGCCCATGATGCAGTGTGCAGATGACATTTTATTGAGTTGTATACTTGAAACCTGTATGGTTTGGTGAACCAATGTCACTCCAAGAAATTCAATTAAAAAGCAAATTTTACTATATGTAAAGTATACCTCAATTAACAAAAAGCAAATAATTATGGCAATGCTCTCTCCCATAAATATTTTGCTTCAAACGTTAATATAATTATATCACTTGGGCATTGGCTTAGAAGGTGCAAGCAGCAATGGGAAAGGAGAGGAAAACATTATTTTAGAATCCTGTGTCTGTTGTTGACCTGAGCAGACTCCCTTCCCTGACACTGCAATGCTATTTTTACTATCATTAAACCAAGAACTGGTTACTTTACTTAGGAATAGTCAATAGTAGTTTATAGCACCATTACTCCCCCTGACCAGTGGGCAAGTAATCGGAACACCCTCATTAAGCGCACCCTCTGTGTATTTAGTTTCCATAGGGTTGCTAAAATGGGTGCAGCCCTGAATAACACGACAGGGTGCACTGTGGAGAGGTGTGGGTCACGACTCTCTGGCCGCAGAGACAGCTCTGCACAGTCTCCAGGGGACCTGGGGGGCAGTGGGGCCCACAAGACCCACATGGAGAAGGGTTTGCTGCTTTCTGCTCGTCAATCCCATGTATGTGTCTTTCCTTCATGGGCAAGGCTTTGCGGGCATGAGGCCGGCCTGCCTCCGTAATTTGTTTCAATATTCCAGGCTGAAAGTCTTTGCTCAGAATTTATAAAGGAATGAAGAGCCCCCCCAAGTTTCTGCAGCCTCCTCGCATGGCTTCCTGTGGCCGTCAAGCATCCTCGCGCCTGCACCCCCCAGATGCCAGGCCTGCGAACCCTCCCAATGATCAGTCGGTGGGCACACAGCATATTGGTCTAGTGAGTCTATAGCATTGTTGTCACTGCTGAGGAAATTATTAAAGGAAAAAGGCGATGTGAGCTCCTTTGCAGAAAGTATATTTTCTAGTCCGGAACACACTTGAGATGTAAAGATGTACGTATGACAAAGTCAAAGGACAGTGAAAGAGGCACAATTCAAACCCATAACACAAAACCCAAAAGTCACGACCCACATAAGAGAAAAAGATAAATTGAGTTTTGTAAAATTAAAACCTTTTGCTCCCCATGATACCATTCAGAAAATTCGAATGTAAGCGATAGCTTAGAAGGAAATACATATATCTGACAAAGGTCTTGTGTCAAGAATAGTTAAAGAATACTCACAGTTCAATAAGAAAACAAACTCCTCAATAAAAAATGGGCAAATAATTTGGACACTGTAAGAAAGAATATACACAAATGGCCAAGAGGTACATATAGTGATTTTCAACAGCTTTAATCATGAGGAAAATTTAAATTGAAGATACAGTAAGATATTACTAGGGTAGCAAAAACCTACAAGTTATCCAAGTATCCACCACATGAATGGATAAACAGATTGTTACATATCCACTCAGCATAATGCTTCTCAGCAATAAAAAGATATGCACACTTCTACATACATCAAAATAGAAAACTCTTCAAAACATTTAATTGGTCAAAAGAACACTCACATAAAGAGTGTGTACCATATGATTCCATTTATATGAAAGAAGGGGGGGAGGGAGAAGAACTGGTGAACAGATCCATGGTGATAGAATCAGATCAGTGGTTTCCTTGAGCTTGAGGTTGGTGTAACTGCCTCTCATTTGACTTGCTAAAATAATGGAAATATCCTGGAAGTAGAATTTGGTAGTACATACATTTAGCAAATCACACTGAACTTACATCTGAAATGGGTACATTTTATTGTGTGCACATATACCACAATAAATGAATTAAAAATAAACAAAGGTAAAGAAGTCAAAGATATTTTCTATAATGCTAGGGAAAAGGGTTTCAATATGGGTAATATAACAACATTAAATATTAATTAACACGTACTAACCCAAGAAAACACATGCCTAGGGATCCACTACTAGGGATGACCCTACTTTAGAAGACAGGATTCACTATAGTGAAGCCAGGTGTTGGACTAAATGCGCAGATATCAAGGACTAGGACGGGTCTGCTCCTGACCTGAGGCACATTGGCACGGCACCTTTACTCATGTTCACAGTACCAGAGGGAGGAGGGGATATTCCTGTGCTGGGCTCATCAGCATTAGAAACTAGATGACAAAGGGGAACTTTTGGATGTGTGCAATGAGAGCCAGGGTGACACACAGAGGGGCAGGGCCCAGCCTGGGGAGAAATTGGAAAGGTAATCGGATTGGATAGAGGGCGTGAAACTCCAGTAGAATTTGCTGGAAGGAGGACCTGATGCAGGCCTGGGAAGAATTGGAAATTTGGGTCGGATCCTTTGAATGGTGTTTTGATCTTTACCTCAACCGAGAAGACAGATAGAGGGTTAACAAAGGCCTCCTGCAGTGCTTTTAGAGCCTGTCCACCCTCTACACCCCTGAGGGTGTATTAATTCCCTCAAATCACAATACAGTCTTGCTGTCACATTTACATTTCTCCACACCTGTGCCTTTGCGATTCTTTTCTCAAGGCAGCACAAAAGGAACAGGTTTTTCACAGGCAACATTTATACTTACAGTGGGTTTCTTTTAGACAGCATCAACGTGGTTCTTCCTTTTTAAAACCTTATCTGACAACCTGTCTTTTGGAGTGTTTATATCGTGTTAAATTAAATATGTATATAATTTGGTTTAAATCTCTGCTCTGCTCTGACTACGTATTTTCTGTTTTTCCTTTATCTCCGTTTCCTTCTTTTTCTGTCTTCTAAATTTTTTAACATTTTTTTATGATTCTATTTTAGATCCACTACTGAATTTTGTTCATTTGCTTATTTTTTGGTAATCGCTATAGAAACCATATTATGCATCTTAACCTTACTGCAGCCTGCCTTCAAATACTTGTTCCCCCTTCTTCTCATTTGCTCGGTTGCCACGTTTTGCTTCTGCGTGTGCTGTAAACATCACGGTGTGTCGCTACGATTTTGCTTCTTACAGCCAATTCTCTTCTCTCATTTTTGACGCTCTTTCTTCTCAGGTGTAGATCCACAGTCCCATCTGACATCCTTTTCCTCCACCTGAAATACTTCTTTTCGCATTTCTTCGCACAAAAGTCTGCTGACAAAATATTCTTAGTTTTTTTCTTTTTTTATTCCTAAAATGTCTTCATCCTTTAAAGAAAATTTTGCTAAGTTTAGAAAACAAGCTTTGTTTTGTTTTCAGTCCACCAAAGACATCTCTCCATTACTTTTCTGCCTCGCATTGTTTCTGATGAATAGTGTACAGTCATGTTTGCGGCTCTGTGCAGACTGTATCTTTTTCCTCTGGCTGTTTTAAGATTTTTTTTATCACTGGTTTTCATTAAAAATATTTACGGAAGTGTCTTGATGTATAGGTTTTTAAAAAAATGTTTATTTTGTTTGCATTGATTTGAGCTTCCTGGAGCTATGCATGTATGGTTTTTATTTAACTTGGAAATTTTTTCTCAATATTGTTTTGCCCACCTTTGTTCTCTCCTGCGATTCCAGTTACACATTATGTTAGGCTGTTTCATATTATTTATGCTCTGTTCATGTTCCAGGTCTTTTTCCCTCTGTACTTTATTTTGGATAGTTCTATTATTATATTTTCATATTCTTCTCATAATACTCTTTGCCTCAACCTACTTGAACACATGGGCATACTTATAATAACTCTCTTCGTGGTCTTTCCTGCCATTTTCGTCATGTATGTTATTTCTGGTCCTGTTTTTATTGATTGGTTTCTCTCCTAATGGTGAATCAAATTTTTGTGCTTCTTTTCATTCGTGGTATGACATTGTTAGATGTTAGATTCTGTGGTGCTCCTTTAAGGAATGTTGTATCTTATTTTAGCGAGCAGCAACATTTCTTGGGATTAGTGAACATACTCAAAGGTTGTTTTGAAGACATTGTGGAGTGGATCCAGAGGAACTTTAGCCCTAACTAAGTCCCACCATTAAAGGCAACCCCTTTCTGGCACTCAATACATTGCCCCACATATTTTAACATCTTTCCACTCTGGCTGTTGGAAACACAAACTATCCCCAGCCCCACGAGTTCCAGGACATTCTCTCCACTACTGCCCTTCAGTGGTTGCTCCCCACCTGAGTAATTTCTTCTCTCACAGGTTAAAGTCAGTGCTTAGCCATAGACTTGAGAGGACCTTCCTACAATCTCCAGAGCTCCCTGTGTGTGCAGATCCCTCCTCTCCCATTCGGCACCTGCAGCCTGATTCCTGGCCTTCAATAGTTTCCCTTGATCGCCCGGGCTCAGTTCGGACACTCCCTCTCGCACCGCAGTCTGGAAGCCGTCTTCAGGCAACAAGCTGGCACAGTCAAAGGGCTCACTTTGTTTGTGTTCTTCTTGTAGGGATCATAGATTTTTGTGGTCTTTCTCCAAATGTCTAACGGTCATTGTTTTCAAGATAAAAAGTGTGGTTGAGGGTGTGGAGGAAAGAAAACATTGTACACTGTTGGTCAGAATATAAGTTGGTACAGGCATTATGGAAAACAGTACAGAAATCTCTCAAAAAACTAAAAATGGAACTATCACATGATTCAGTCATCCCCTTTCTGGGTATATATCCAAAGGAAATGAAATTGGTCTCTAAAACAGGTATCTGACCTTTCATGTTTATCGCAGTATTTTTCACAGCAGCCAAGATACAGAAACTACCTGAGTCTGTTAACATCTGAGTGGCTAAGGAAAATGTGGCACACATACGCAATGAAATATTATTCTGCCCTAAAAAAAAAGAAAAGAAAAGAAAATTGTGCCATTTGCAACAGCATAGGTGAACCTGGAGGACATTATGTTAAGCAAAATGAGGCAGGCACATAAAGACAAATGCTGCATGATCTCACTTTTATGAGAATCTAGGAGTCAAATCCATAGAAACAGAGAGTAGAATGGTAGTTACCAGGGATAGAGCAGAGGGGTGGGAGTGGGGAGACATGGGTCAAAGGGTGAAAAGTGCCATTTATAAGATGAATAAGTTCTGGAGATCTAACGTACAGTATGATGACTATAGTTAATAATAGTGTATTGTACACTTGATCATAGGTGTTCTCACCACAAAGAAATGTGCAACTATGTGAGGTAATGGATATGGTAATTAGCTTGATTGTGATAATTATTTCACAATATATACATATATCAAATTGCAGTGTATACCTTAAATATTATATAAAATTTTTATTTGTCAATTAAACCTCAATAAAGCTAGAAAAATTTTAAAAAAAGAAAGTAAAAAATAAATAAATAAATTTCAATTATTACAGCAATTAGCCCATACAAATTACTGCCCTCATATCTATTCCATCAGTTACCTTAACATAGATTTGATCAGTCCTGCATAATAAACCTCACTTTTCTTATCAAGGCGTGTAAGTCTTTCAAGTACGGAGTTTTCTAAGTGCAAGCTTGGGGTTAGAAACCGCTACAAGTGCCTGTTTGCATTCTTTATTTTTTTGGACTAATAGAGACATATTTGAGATATGGTAATGTTCAAGCTACTTATTACAGGAGTTACCCCTGAACAATTCTGCCACAGCTACTCACCTTCATTTCTCTCCTTCTACGGGAAATCTCAGGAGTCCAGTCCTTGTCTGTATACTCCCTCAAGGAAATTTATCCTTCCAAAAGGATTTTTAAAATCATTTTGTATTTCAATAAAAGAGAAAACAGAAGTGGTTTCCTACTGTGTAGTCTGGAAAATAAAGGAGGGGAGGAGTTGCTGAATGAATTTAATTGTATAAACTGCATTTCTGCTAATACCACTATGGTGTTTCATATTGTTCAAAGTTAGTGACTCTGGAGTTCTTTTAAGACATATTAGCATAGAAGTCATTAATTTCCTCTCCCAAACTTTAAACTTCTGTTGGTTGCTTTCTTATTGTTTTAATCTCATGGTGTCTCAGACAGTAGTCAGGGCATGAATCATCTACTTAGGCAGTCCCAATGTAGCAACCATCCCACACCACTGAGCACTGATCACTGAGAACAGCTCCAGTGTTTAAGGACAAACCAAAGATCATCATCCAGGCCAGATAAGGGAATACAAAGTTTTGTGTTGTCTTAGTGTAGGGAGTATAAAATAATTTTCAAGTTTATCTTCACACAGTGTTTGTAATAACCTGGACCTTGTGCCTTGGGAGATTTACCTCTTGGGATCATTCCTTTGTGCTGTACTATCTTTTGTTTCTGTGAGTATTTTGAGTATTTTCCATGTGGAGAATTTGCTCTCATATTTTCCTCCTTGAATATATATATATATTCATATTCATATATATATATATATACACATATATATATGTATATATATGTGTGTGTGTGTGTAGCTCATAATTCATTATCCTAAATCAGGATTCTGTTTAGAATTGGAAAAAAATACCTTTAGATATTTATAGAAAAACATCAAAGGTGATTGCAATGGTGTTTGTGTGTATGTGCATTTATAAGACAAGCAGTCAAAAGAGATAGAAAAACAGACAAATGTAAGGGTATATGGGTGGTGAAGGAAGAAGAAGTGATAAAATTACTAAGAAAGGATATGTGGATGATTTTATTCATGATTGTTTACTTCTTGTGAGAAGTAAGCAAACAGTCACATAGAACCAATGTGAAAGAAGAACTCACACAGTCACTAACCTCCTGATTCAGCAGTCTCAAGCAGTAGTTTTCCTAATTATTTCAAAGGCTGTGTGATTCTGAGAGTAGCATCTGTCCCTACCAGCTCAATCTAATCCTGCTCTTAAGCTTCTAAAAGTGAATTTCTGTCTGCCACACAGTACATCATGTATTAGTATCAATTTCTAAGTAACAAATTGCCCCAAATTTCAGTGGCTTAAAACAACAAGCAATTATCTCTTCATTTATGTGTGTTAGGAATCTAAGCAATATGTGACAATCAAGATGTCACCCAAGGCTGTGGTCTCATCGGAAGGTTCTGTGAGAGGGTCAGATCTGCCTCCAGACTCATGGTGAGCTGAATTCCAACTGCGGGCAGGATTCAGTTCATCACTTGATGCTGGTCAGAAGCTTTGCTCAATTCCTTAATATGTGAGTTTTTCCTCAGGGCTGCTTACAATATGGTTTCCATAGAGTGAACAAGTGAGAAAGAAGAGACGTGAGCAAAATGGAAACTAGTCTTTTTGTTATTTGATTTCGGAAAAAAACATGTCATCATATTTCTATATTCTATTTATTAGAATCAAAATACTAGGTTCAGCCTGTGCTCAAGGAAAAGGTATTACACAAGAGCACACAAACCAGGAGGTGGGCCCTAGGAGTAACTGCCAGGTATGTGATTTAGTAATAAATCATTTTCTAATTAAGCTAGCTAAAGGGGTGTCTGTTGTCTACAAATGAAGCATAAACAAAGCACTCACTATGTATTATGGAGCTATATTCTGCATGCTAGGTAACGCCATATGAACCAGGTTGGAATTTTATAATTTTCCCTATTCACGATTAATTTCATGAGAAGTACAAAGGAATTGCTTTCTAACACTCTGTATGAGCTGAATTAGAGGAGTGTGGTTGAACTTGGACACATAGCTCTCTGCACTCTTTTTTCTCATCTTCAAAATGGGAACAGTAATGTGTATCTCATAGGGCTGTTGTAAGGCATCAGCCTTCTTTGTATTTGTTGTGCTTATTAAAGTGTGCTTCAGTAAACTGTGGCTCTGTATATTTCAGAACTCCGATACTGTGCATTCTGACATGATTCTAAAAACTCTTTTTTATTTCAAATTTATCTTTATTGTTGAAAATATTACAGATGTCCCCCTTGTTCCCCATTAACCCCTTCCACCCCCCACCTACTCTCTGCTCCAGGCCTTCACCACATTATTGTCTGTGTCCATGAGTTGTGTATATATTCATATAGATTCTTTGGTTAATTTCTCCCCACACACCCACCCATCCTCACCTTCCCTCTGAGATTCATCAGTCTATTCCATGCTTCTATGTCACTAGATCTATTTTGTTCATTAGTTTATTATGTTCTTTAGATTCCACATATAAGTGAGATCATGTGATATTTGTCTTTCTCTGCCTGGCTTATTTCACTTAGCATAATATTCCCCAGGTCCATCCATAGTGTCTCAAAGGGTAAGAGATCCCTCTTCTTTACAGCTCTGTAGTATTCCATGGTATAAATGAAAACTCTTTAAATATTGTCTTTCTTTCCTTCTTTCTATTATGTTCTTCTGAGATGAGATATGCTGAGTCTTTGTCTCTATGGTCTTTACCTATTTGTCTAACAATTGTGAATATGTAATGTTTAGTGGTTAAGAGCCCAGGTGGATATAATAAAGGTTATTGCTCAATTGACCATTAAATAGGGAGATTATCTGAGTGGGTCCAATATAACCACCTGAGTCCTTAAAAGCAGAGAACCCTTTCCAGTTGAAAGCATAAGAGAGCAGCAGAAGGGGGAAGTCAGAGAAATCCAGAAGATTTGGACAGACTCATGCTGGTTCTAGATGTAGGGCCATGTGTGAGAACCAGAGAGAGCCCTTGAGGAGCTAGGAATAGCTCCCAGCTTACAGCCAGGAAAAAACATTTAATCTCCTTGCTCTCACCACAAGGAACTGGATTCATCCAACCAACAACCTAAATGAGCTTGGAAGTAGATTATTTCCCCCATCTTCCAGGAAGCACAACCCTGTTGAGGCCTTGATTTTTAGTCCAGTAAGATTCAGGTCTGAATCCTAATGTTCAGAATCCTAATATATCATCTCTCTTTGGATAGATTATCATATTTATCTTTCAGCACACAATTCTCTCATTAACAGTGTATGTATTTAACCTGTCCTTTGAGTTTCTTATTTTAATAATTGTAGTTTATATTTGCAAAAGTTACATTTTTTAAAAAATCTATCTTTTAAAAAGTGATTATTTCATAATATTTATACATCTCTCTCTTTGTGGGTTTATTTGAGCATTTCCCACATAGATCCTATGTATTTTTTATCTGATTAGTCCAAAATCTATGAATCCTTATGTCTTTAAATTTCTGGTTTCTTGTTTCTGCTGACTTCTACTCATAGGGGTTGCTCTGTAGTGTATTTTTAATGTTCATTCATATGTTAAATGTTCTTTAATGTGATTATATTTTTTATATTTCAATGGGCCTAACAAAACTTTCCTCCAGAGTGTGTTTGCTTATATTTCTGCCAGTAGCCAATTAACACATCAGATTCATGATCATTCAGATTAACTGCCTTCAAGGGCTTTGAGGAAGTCACTTGCTGAGTTTTCACCTTTGGCATCCCCCAGCAATCCCACTGTAAGAATTGGCCTCTTGCCTAGCTGGTTTGGCTTAGTGGTGAGAGCATCAGTCTAAGGATTGAAGGGTCCTGGGTATGGTTCCTGGTCAAGGGCACATACCTCAGTTTCAGGCTCAATCATCAGCTCCAGTCGGGGTGTGTGCATGAAGCAACCAATTGATGTGTCTCTCTCACATCAATGTCTCTCTCTCTCTGTCCCTTCCACTGTCTCTGAAAAGCAATGAAAAAAATACCCTCTAGTGAAGATTAAAAAAAAAAAAGAATTGACCTCTGAAAGGTCCAACACCTCCTGGCTCTCTGCTAATTTAGTCAGACTCACTGCTCCCCACTCTTCACCCTCCCTTCCACTCCAATTCCCAGATGCTCTTCCCCATCTTTGGGCTTCAATGCCTCAACCATTCAGACCCAGCTCCTAAATGTAATTCCTCATAGATAGTGAAGTATTAACATCAAGATTTTGTGGAACATGAAGAAGGCCTAGAGAATCCTTTCAGTTACAGAAGTAGGTACCTAAACAGTGACTTTCAACAGAGGTATATATCAAATCTGCCTAAAGTCCCATTCACTATTGCTATGATCTAGGGCAAGAGGTTTATTTCTGAAAGACTCAATTTCCTCATTTGCAAAGGTGGGGCACAAATGCCATTTTCTCAGTGTTGTTGGATGGGTTAATCAACTTGTTACAATACCTAGAAAAAAATTAAGCTATAAGAAAATTATTAACCTTCTCTCTTTCCCCAGTAGTAACACCAAAATTTTCACCCTATAGGTTCTAGGAACATGTCCTACTACCTGCGTGAAATCTTCCTGTCTTCTCCAGAAGCTTTAACCCCCCTTTTCTGATATAGCACTTTTAGTCTAGGTTCCCCTGTATTGTCATGCTATCTTTTCCTACGCTTATGCCTTATCACCCCCAAATTATTTTAAACTCCTTAAGAATGGGGTCTGAGTCCTCTCTTAACTGATCATGTTCTTCATATTTCCTACCCCAGTGCCGGATGGAGAGCAAGTAGCACATCACACCGAGTCTAGTGTTGCATGAGGGGCCCTTGTGCTGGGCAAATCTCTGAACCCCCAACACTTAATATTCTCCTTTATAAAACAGAGATACATTTTGTCTTAAAATAGAGAGACATTTTAAAACCATAATGAAATAAGTGACATAAGGAACTCATAAGCATTTTTGGAAGAAATGTAAGTATGAGGATACTTTCCTTCAAGATTGTTGTTAACATGATAACAACCACTTTCATTTACGACCAGGCAACGGTTTTATAAATATTATGCTAAATCGTCAAAACAAATCTAGGTAATAAAAATAATACAGATGAGATAACTGTACACAGATAAAGAAACTGAGGCTTAGATAAACTAGCTCATTCAGAAGAGGGGAAGTTTACATGAAAAGAAAAAAATAATCTTGTGTTAGTGTTCCCATTGAGATGTATTTACTAAATCTATTCTAGAATGTCTTTATGTAAATATAGGTAAATGAAACATAGATGAAAAATAAAAGAGTTCACATCTAGAGATCTTCTGCCTCCTAGGTCACATCTACTCTCTACACCCACACCTTTATCATCATTCCAAACTTAAATTGTTAGTAGCAAATCAAATTCCAGAAAACTGGCATGACCTGATCTAAATCTTCAAGTCATCTCTTGTCATTTAAGACATTACTTATCATTTAGTCCATCATTCATTTATTTTATGATCATTATATCTCAATCCAAATTATATTTTGAATGTCTATCCAGAGTAGTAACTCTAATTTTATTTATTTATTTATTTATTTATTTATTTATTTATCCTCACCTGAGGATATTTCTTCCATTGATTTTTAGAGAGAGTGGAAAGGAGGGAGGGAGAGAGAGAGAGAGAAACATCGGACTGAGAGAGACACATTGATGGGTTGCCTCCACACGAGCCCTGACCAGGGCCAGAGATGGAACCAACAACCAGTGCACATGCCCTTGACCAGGAATTGAACCTGCAACCCTTTAGCTCACAGGCTGACACTCTAACCACTGAGCAATATCGGCCAGGGAGGTAACTTCAATTTTAACTATTATAGGAACCTCATCCTCTTCTTGGAGTCTTACCAGGTTTATATATGCTTGAGTGATCTCCAGAAAGATGAGAAAAGAAAATCTTATCTTTTCCATTTAAATATCATAATCATTGACATTTTCATTTCTAAAGCCAGCAATGGACTTGCATATCTAGTAAGTCTCTACTGGGCTTCCAGAAAACTGAGAATCAGAGATCCTGGTGCCTACAGTCTTGCTTCCTAGAAGTATGATTTGGCTTTTGGTTGTGGTCAGAATACCACCTCAAAGTATTGGTGTGTTGTCCTGGCTGGCTGGAAAACTCAAACACCTCTGCCTCTTCAGGCAGTCCATGACAAGAAAACTATTATCTTGAGGATAATGTTCTCAGCATTTTCCACAGAAACATTCCCATTTGTGTGTGTGTGTGTGTGTGTGTGTGTGTGTGTATGTGTGTGTGTGTGAGTGCCTTGTCTTTTTCTTTCTCCAGATCTCAATGCCTTTCTGGCCATTCCTAGCTTCTGCCTTACTATGATTATTCCCTGTGGCAACAGGAGCCTGCTACAAGCTTGGCCAAGGAAATAAGAAGGGAAAGTAAAAAATGCTTTGAGAAAACCATAGATTAAAATGTACAAAATTTTATACTACCCATTACCAAGACAGAGTCTTGTTCCCAAGAATATAAATGCAGTAATTTGCGAAGAGCACAGAAGACAGATATGTGGCCTGCAGGTTAAACATGATCCACAGGCAGGCCTTTTTTTTATCTGCACAGGTTGTGAAACAATAGTAACTGAGTTGACAAAAATTTTTTAATAAGAGATATATTACATACAAAGATAAGTTAGAGTAAACTAGATCCCTATTCTCTTGGTCAAAACCAGTTGGTCTGAGGCACCTTTGCCCTTCAGAGAAGATTAGTCTCACTAGGTGGATATACACCTCCCCACTCCAACCTGAAATAATGATTATTATGCATAGGTAGGTGTAACTATTATTTCGCAATCTCTGTGCACGTCCTACATAAAAAGACAGAACCAAATTGCTTGCCATTTCAACTGCACACAGAAGGTAACTGTGAGGATCCATGGCTGGTGAGTCTTTTCTAGTCTGAGAGCTCATGGGGAAAACATAGTTTGGGAAGGGGCTACCTTCCTCATTAGGCCTGGTGAATGTTTATGTGAGGAACCTAAACCTAACAGGTTTACGTGGAGAGGGAATAGGAGGAGGAAGGGAAGGTGCTCAGCCAGCCTTTCACAGCACTTTTGAAATAAAAGGCCAGGAAGAATCAGAGATTCTATTGGTATCCTGTTAGTTTGCTAGTTTTATCTGAATTTGAAACTATGAGTCACTTGGGCATGGGATGCATATCAGCAGCTGAGCTTGTTTCCCAAGGAAATAGCCTGTCAAAACTCTTCAGAATTTAAGAAATTGGAGTGTGTCAGAGCAGGATAACTTCTGATTTCAAGAAGCTAACAGAAAAAATCATGAAATTGGCTCTCTCGGGTTACTCAGTGACCTCATGAAGGTAAGGCGAGAATCAGAAAGAATTCTATGGAGTAGATGCCTGAAGATTCAAATGCATGAGCTCATTCCATGGAGAGAAAAGTGTGGTTGAAAAAGACTAAGATGATTGCTTCCTTGTTTGTGAATTGAGAGGGAAGTTTGGCTGTTTTCATTACTTGGGGACTCTTTGTTTCCAATAGACAAACAACTGATTCAGAAGAGGAGGCTGTTTATCCGTTCAGTGGGCCATGGTACAATAAATGCCTTGCTGGATGACCTCTTAGAGGACAGAGCGCTTAGCCAGGAGGAGATGTGAAAAGTGAAAGATGAAAATCACACAGTCATGGATAGGGCTCGAGTCTTGATTGACCTCATTATTGGGAAAGGATGCCATGCCTGCAAGAAATTTATTCAGCATCTCTGGGAAGAAGACCCTGAACTTGCATCAAAGATGGAGCTGTATTTTTGTCAAGGTAAGGTCCAATGATTCACCCTAAAGTCCTGGTAGTACCTGTATCTTGAGCCCAGTACCCTTTATTTTCATTTGTCTTATCAGTTTAGAATAAGCTTCCTATTATCTCAGCCTCAGACCCTATTACGTTGTGGCCCTAGTGCATGTTCTTTTGTCTCTAGACATAGGTTCTTTTTACTACCTATCACTCTGCTCTTATCTCATCTTTTTATTAATGTACTTTTCAAAATGTCATAGGCAGTTAGATAGACATGGTCAGAGAAAGGACAATGAATCAGGTATAGAAGGTCACCAGGGTGGAAAGCCCTGGGTGCCTAGCAATGGGCCAAGCTGAGAAAACAACAACCTTGCTCCCAGGATAACTTCTCCTTCTTGGGTAGCACACTGCTGGTCATATGGTTTAGAATCCCTGGCCTTTCATATCTCTGGTCATTAGGTTAGAATTGTCCCCTCACCTTTGCTCCCCTAGCATGTTGCTAGTCATACTGGTTAAAACCCCTTGGAGACGGAATAACAAGGGGGTCCAATAACAGCCTTTAAGCATTAAGCCCTAAGGACAATGAGGTTCTGACAGGCATCAAGTACATCTAGGCTTCAGTTGGGTTTTAGCTCCAGGCCCATAAAAGCAGAAAAAACAGACAAGCGACTCCTTGGCTTATCTCAGAACCAGCGGCATTGACTCATGACACGTCACCCTGGCACTGACCAATCAATGGAGACCATAACCCTGAAAAGGCACACCTGAAAAGCTGATGAATATCTTATTGGAATCCTCCCTATAATCTCCAGATATATACCCAGAGTGCTCTGTTTCTTGGAAGCATGGCCACACCTTCTTCTCTTTCCCCCATGAGCTTTACCTTTACCTTCCTCTCTCCTAAACTCCAATTTCCCTTCTTTTTGCCTCTGTAACTTGTTTTCTGAGCCCATTTCTTCCACAGCTCACTCCTATCTCTGCAACTTTTTAAATAAACTTCCTCTTATAGTTTGAATTTTGGCTCTGAATTCTTTCCTAGCCAGAACTCAAATACCAAGGTCGCTGAACCAAGGTCCAGTCTGATCCCACCAGTCTAACATCTGATGCTATTCTTGCTGCTGCCAACAAAAATATATAGTGATGGGGAAATTGTCAAGGAGAAAATTAAGTATAGAATTAAGTGTGCATTAAATAATTATATTTATATCAAATTACACATGGATTCTGTTTTCTAGTCAATTCCTTTGATTCTTGTTTTTTGTAGTATTTTCTATTTGCATGTGCCAGTCTGTGGGTGGTCCCCTTCTAATAGTAGGAAATTGTAACCCACCCACCATTCTTTTGACATTGTTTCTATAAATGCTGACTCTGACTAATATGCAGTTTATAAATAAACAGTGTGTTTAAAAATCCTAGAAACTAACTTCTAAAGATATAGACTCTGACCTTCAGTCATTACAGTTCTAAGAGAATTGCTGGCTTCAACCATAGAACCAGGATAATGTAGAACCAGGAACAAAGACCAAGATGATGAACACCAGAACATCACTTGATCAGTTTCGGGATCCTTATCAAAATAGACTGTGCTAGCCTGCACATAGAGAACTTTTCATCTCCCCTTGATTTATTTGTTCAACTTTCCCTCTCTCTTTTATAACAATCTCTGCCTGCACTGAGGTAGAGAGATGGAATTTGTGACAAGAGTCCCCCACCTTCTCAGGTGACTGGCGCTTGAATAAGCCTCTTTCCTTTTCCACTAGCATCTGCCTCATGAGTCTGGCTTTCATTGTGGCAGGCAGCCAAAACTTGGTTTCGGTTATAGTTTTGGTGAGCCAGCCAGGAATAAGTTGGATCCCCTCCTATAAGTTCCTGGATTTTGTAGAAGGGTTTTCCAGGCTGCCTGTGGCTGATATACCCCATGAGGAAACTTGGGAGCTGCTGAATGATTTTACTTGGGAATTATCCTTCTCTCTTTCAAAGATGGTCATCTGTTATGCCCAGCTGGGGAAAGGAAACAGGTTGTTGGTGGGTTGATGAGCCCAAACTGGGTAAAGTCTTTGGTGTGCATAATCAGGAGGCCCTGACCTATCACTTGGATTCTTTGAACCATTTGGGACTATATAGGACTCAATAGGCATAGCTTGGTGGTAGGCATGGCTCAGTGTCAAGAAAAATCCCAGTTCCATGGTGTGGGATTTGGTGGAGCTCTCTTTTGGCTTTGGTATATGGAATTTTGTGCATTGTTTGCTTTTCTTGTTGCCTACATTTTGTGTTGTGTCTTAATAGTTGTATTTTTAATTTGGAATATTGCTTAAAGAAATTTGCATAAGAATCATACTGTTATATAGTTGCTTGTTCCCTTCTATTTGTTGAATTGCTATTTTGTGTGTAATCTTTGACTCTTAAGCACGGGGGGGGGGCACCTTGGTATCAGTACCCAGTGGTAGACCCCTCAGTTGCATTCTAGCCAATCAGTCCATGTATGATTATGAGCCAATGACCAAGAAAAAGATGATCTTTTATTGTAGCATAGTTAGAATTGTTTGCCAGTTGCCTAGTAAATAAGATAAAACGTCTTATATGCAAGCTTCATGTTGTTGCTTAATAAGAATTCTACTCAGAAAGATCTAAATTAATGATTCAAAGAGGGGGAAATATCTTATTACCCTCCCAGATAAAAGTCAAAAAGAAAAATGGGAGGAAACAAGTCTTTTAAACACTCTATCTCGGAAGCCCGGGAGCTGCTGCAGTCCCGGGAACAATGGAGAAATTAATACCACCCTAAAATCCTGTGCAGGCTGTCGAAGCAGCAGGAACCACTGCCCCACCTTAATGTAAAGAAAAAATGTGGTATTTTTAAGTTCAAATGTCAAGGCCTGATATCCATCCCCTGCCTCTTCTCCAGCCTCCTAAAAGTGGTCAAGGACACTAGATAATTAAACAGCTCATTTCTAAGCACACTAAAGGGATGATTTATGTTATCTCTATTATGCCTCTTAAAAATATAAGTGTATTTGCCAGTGGAAAAAACCTGTTTCTGAAAGTTATGAAATGTATTCATAAATTTGCCAATCTAAAGAATGCCAATTACTTACTTTCAGTTGTCACTAAAAATTAAGGTTCTAGAAATTAAGAATTCTAATTAAGCTGTATAGTATTGTCTACTTGCATGTACCGGTCTGTGAGTAGTTCCTTGAGGGCTACACTCTCTACTACCAGCCTTCCTAAGAACTGAGTTCCAGTACTGGTATCTGAGCCAGTCCATAATTATAACCTTTTGCTCTCTCCACAGAGTGAAGATGGGATCTCTAGTACTACCACTACTAGAATACCAGCACTTCTCCAAGCCCATTCTGAGGGAGAAGCCGTTAGTTATTGTGGGAGGAGAGTCTGCTTCTGTGCTAGATAATTAATGTCTCCAATGGTCACCTATTTTTAATAAATCTCTCCCTCTTACAATGCTTGTTGCTTATTCCCCCTGGGCCCTACCCCAACCACTAAGAATCCATCAATAACAAAGGAAGCCATGGATGACTGTAATTCTAATTGAGAATGTCCCTCCTTTTTTATTTATTTATTTTTATTAGGTTCCCTTACAGTACTATAGACATGCATACAGGTCACTTTGGGTTCTGCTGTGATGGGAAACAAATGAAACCCTCAGACAGAATCTTCAGTAGCATTGACTCTTTATAATGCCCTCGTCTTCTTGCTAATTTTTCAGCTCCAGATCTATAACAACAAGTCAATGTAATAACAAACATTCCTTGCTGGAAGAACACTAGAGAAACCCCATGGACAGATATTCTATTGCCAGAAACCAAGCTTTCTTTCAAAATGTTCAAAAAGGCCCAAGAGTAAACACAGCCTTTCTAACCTAAATGTGCAGGGTGGGAGGAGATGTGGCTTGTTGCCTGAGGAATGATTTGGGGAGTCACCATAGCATCATGGCACGTCATGGCTCTGCACCTTCAGAGCAGGGAAATGGCCATTTATTTTGCCTAGGCTGTATTTTCCTTGTGCATATAGTAATAAATAATGAAGTATTACCTCCGAGAAGCTTTGGGAGGGTTTCTAATTTGTTACCTTGTGCTAATTCCTAAAATTTCCAGCATAGGCTGTGGCAAGGGAATGGGTGCCAGGAATCAAAACCAAATTTTTCACTGTATTTTTCAGGGTTGGACAATTCTAATGAGCTTTTTATAAAGCTAAAGTAAAACTTAGCATGATTCTTTTCCTTTCAATTTGTCAGTAATAAGTTAGAAAAAAATATATGTGCATTGATACCAAATACAGTAGGGGAATGTTTTCAATGCTTTTCTCCACCTAAGGGATACATTCCTGTGAGATACCAGACACTGGGGCCAGGGCTCCATTTCCATAGGTAATCAGATAGTTTCTTTGAAGAGACACCCTTTGTTGAAGAAACCATATTTTGAGGGCAGTCTGCCAATATGCTCAGGGATTAAGAACACAGGTTTCAGGTCAGGACAGGTCTGTCATAACAATATGATCATTTGGAAAGTTACTTAACCTTTCTCAGGCCCAGTTTCCTCATTCATAAAGCGGAAAAAACAGTACCACCCACACAGAGTCCTCAAGAGAACTAAATTTTCTTACAAACATTTTTCTCATAAGAAAAAAAAGATTTCTCATATTCTACTAGTATTACAGATATTTGAAAAATTATATTAAGGTAGTAATTAACGTTACTGGATGTCCATTGTTCAACAAGCAATATTGATTTTCAAGCATTAAACTTAATTCAATAACTTCTCCAAGGCAGATACTTCACAGGTAGGGAAATTGATGCTTGAGTTGGATACCTATCATGTCAATAATTACACCACTGTAAAGTGTTGATAGTATTAAAAGGCCCAGTCCAAAGTCTGGCCTTTAATCTCCCCAGCAGAGGTCATAAATGTAAACACCCTATAGGTTTGGCAAAGAAACACAAATAAGTTAATCAGGTTATGTGGGGACAGGAAAAGTGGGAGAGCATACAAATGCACAGATGTAGATCTGTGGACTCAGCCTCAGGTAATTATTGTCATATGGGAATTCAGGCAAGAGAGGACTCTAATCGAAAATTTTATTTGAAATCTTACAATTTTTAACTTCTGCTAAACAATACCAAAAGAAATTATATCTGTGAGGGTCCAAGAAAACACACCTTCACTCATGGCTGTAGGTCACCCATTTTTGACTTCTATTCTGGTCTCTGTCTTACTATTACATCATAAATCAACGAGGCTGGGATTGCTCCTTAGTCACTTTGATGAAGTCGTTCACCTCCCTGCGACTAATCTGAAAAATGAAAGCAATAATGTATGCATTCTTGTTCTAGGGCTGCTGTGCAAAATATCACAAACTGGGAGGCTTAAAACAGAAATATGCCACGTCCTCTTCCAACCACGTTGTCTGACAAGATCCGGACGTGGAAAGGAAGCTTCAAGGAAGGTGTCTTCTGGGGAGAGGACGTGGCATGTGGGTGGGAGTAATTGGCTTAATGGGAATATCTCTTCTCTTCCTTGGAGGGGGATTTGGGGCCATAAATCAATAACTAACCTGGGAATGGTTAACAATGTTCTCACTTCTGAAGAAATCTTGATTTTCCCAAGTCCAGTCACTATGACATGTGCCAGATGCTTTAACAAATTGTTATTAGAAGTAGCTAGGAAAACTCCCCCTGGCGCCCCCAATAAGGAATTTATGGAAGAACTAGAGAAAGCTGAGCTCATGCACCCGCCTATGGTTGCAAGATTAGTCGAGGACAGGAAAAAGGCCATCGCCCCTTGCCTACTGTACAAGGATGACCCTGGGTAGCATATAGAATAAATAGCAGATTACGGCATCCCCCTAAAAGGGGCTAACAGTATGAAAAGGCTACCAGGCCCTCCTCTGCCTTAGACAGGTGCTTACAACGAGAACAGTATCAAAATAGTTAATGCAAATGGAAGGCATGTTCAGTATGAAAACTTGCCCTTCACGAAACGCTTGGCAAGGCGGCGGCCACGCTGGTGCTTGCTCCCAAAGAAACAAAAGGAAAGCATTCTTAAGCAGTTAATCAATAGCTATGGCAAAAGGCACTCTTTTCTTAGAAGAAAATGGCAAGAAGAATATAATAGCTTATGAATAGGTCCATAGTTAAAATATAACCATAAGAAGTAGTAACCACAGGCAAACATTATATAAAATATCTGTCTCACAAGCTAATATATTACTGCTGCAAACAAAGCCGCATCTATCACTCTATAGGTCACTGATTTTTCCTTTCTCCTCTATTCTAAAAAATAAAAGTCAAAATTGTTCCATTCTGATGAAATCGAAACTTGTATTGTTTAACCTGTGAATAATATTTCTTGCTTGCTAACTGAAAAAATATAATCATAGCCAAAAAAGAAAGTATAAAAGATTATGTTGATTCTCAATAAAGTGGAACAGTGTCACACCACCTCTAAGTTGTGTAGTCTGCTGTCTCCCAGCACCGATGCCTTGCCCACCTTCAGCACCCCTGACTCCTGCTGCAGCTGGACTGCAGCAGAAATACATTGTTTTACAGTTCTGGACTCTGGAAGTCTGAAACAAGGTGTGAGCAGGGCCATGCTGTCTCTGTCAGCTTCTGGTTGTTCCTGGCAGAGAGAGACATTCCTTGGTTTACCGATAGCGTAACTCTAATCTCTGCTTTCATTATAAGATTGCTGCCTTCCCTCTGTGTGTCTATGTGTTTATATGTTATTCCCTCTGTCTCTCTCTGTTCCTGAGTCTCTATTCTTTTTATAAGGATATCAATCATAATGAGTAAAGGGTTCACTCTATTTCAATACTGTGGAACACAATTCAACTCACAACAATGACTCACCCCCCAGGGCTATTATGAAGCTGTTGTTCTTTGGATTTATCTTCTTTGGGATGCATTGTGTTTCCTAATTCAGTGGGCTCATATTTTTCTCAGTTCTGGGCATTTTTCTTCAATATTGTTCTCTCTTCCATTTTCTCAATTATGACTTTCTGGAGTTTTAAACAGATATATATTAAAACTTCTCATTCCATTCTTCTTATCTCTAAACCCCTCTTTCAAATTTCTTCTACTTCCTCATCTCTGTTTATTGCATTCTAGATAAATTGTTTAAAAATAACTTTCAGATTACTTATGCTATCAGAAACTTTATGTGTCTTCCTTTTAACCCAACCACTATTAATTGCAACTGCTATACTTCCATCATTAAATTTCTCTGATTTAATTTCCTTACTATAAAATAATTGCTTTTTGCTTCCTTTATTTGAACCCCTTATCCACTGTCATTCTATACTCTGTATTTGATTAGTTCAACATTTGCTTATCATTGGGAACATCAACTTTTAGTTTCTTGTTTCTTCTGATATATTCTTGTAGTAGCTTGTATTTTAGTATGTTTATAAACATCATCCATGTAGTTCCTATCTTGAATATGAGACCTTTGGGCTGAAATTAGAGAAGAATTCCTTCTGCTTCTCCTGGCAGGTAACACTCGAGATTCAAGGTCTCATCCATCCCTCTTCAAAGATATGGCACCAATGTGATTCTAAGATCAGTCTTTCCACCTTGCAAAGTTTCCATAGGCCAGTATTTTTTTAATACTGTTGGTATAGAAAGCTGATGCATAGAGACTATACCCATCCTGGCTGCCTGCTAGTCCAGACAGGTTCTTTGCTACTCCTCTCCAGCTCACAATCTCTGAAGCTTCCTCTCCAGCCAACCCTAACTCCCAGGAGCTCCCATCACATCCCTTGGTCTCAATACTCTAACCATTCAGGACCCAGGTTCTGGTTCTTATAGAACCAGCAATGCCTCAATGTGCGTATCTCAATAAATTCACAATGGTATGGTGCATAGAGGGTCTCAGAGAGCTCCTATTATCTCTGAATAGTTTAGGACATTCATTAGTGATATTCAATAGAGGATATACATCAAAAACACCTAGGATTAGATTTATGTGTTCATAACCCTGAGCCTCACTCTTGGATATTCTGATCTGATAATCTGTAGTAGACCTGAATATTAGTACTTTCAAAAGTTTTCACTTGCAGAACCAATGTAGTTTACCAATGTAGTTTAGATACTTATTCCAGAGCCTAGTTCTCATTAAACCTTCAACACAAAAATAGCCATGTTCACATGACTATTCTACTCAAGAAGCTACATTGGCTCCCTGCTGCCTATCTTACCAGTTAAATTTCTCAATGAGGCTGATGGTTGTAAATCATCATAATCTGACCCAATCTGTCTCTCAAAACTCACTTTCCCAAGCAAACAACCTTTGACATAAGCATTTATATTATAATTCTGGCCTCAGAATTATATTTATATTATTCTAGTCATTGGTTCTGGCCTTGGCATTTTGTTTATACTGTATTATGCTACTTATTGGACTGTTTTCGTCTCAAAAATAACAAACAAAACCACTTACTTTAGAGTATAGAAATCCAATTATACTGTATTTATGACTCTGCTATTGAGAAAGAGACTTATCTATTCTAAGCTTCAATTTCCGATCTTTAAAATTGGGCTAATAATTTTTCAGTATTGTTGAGTGGGTGAAAAGGCCTATCTTAGTACCTAGGACACAGAAATATCTCAATAAGTTACTTTCTCTGTTCTCCATTACCAATCCAAACACTATCCCTCCTGCAGTTATAGAGTATGTTGTGCCAGCCTGTGCATCTTTCCCTGGTTGTTCAAGGTTATATTTAATTAACTATTTTCTGATACCTCACAGCAATTTTATCTATGCCCTTACTTATTTTCACTGCAATTATTTTCAACGTTTATATTTTATTTCCCTTAGTTATCTTCAGTTCTATAAAAATAAGTGCATAGTCTTATTCTGTTTTTATACTACATATTTCTTAGAGCGATGCCAGGTTGTGGAGTAGCACATGGAGCCAGTATAGTCATGCATCACTTAACAATAGGAATAATTCTGAGAAGAGTGTTGTTAAATCATTTTGTCATTGTGTGAACATCATAGAATGTACTCACACAAACCTAGATGGTACAGCCTACTATACACATAGGCTACATGATATAAACTCTTGATACTGGGCTATAAACATGTACAGCATGTTTCCTACAGTACTAAATACTGTAGGAAATCATAAGATGATGTTAAGTATTTGTGTATCTAAACATAAAAAAAGTACAGTAATGATGTAAAAGATCTAAAAAATGGTAAACTTGTATAAGGCACTTGCCATGAATAAAATGTATTGGACTGGAAGCTGCTCTGATGAGCCATTGAGTGAGTGGTGACTGGATGTCAAGGCCTAGGACATTACTATGCACTACTGTCGACTTTTTAAACATTGCCTCACAAGCCCTCCCCCTGCTTCTTTCCAACAGTGTCAGAAATAAAACTTCAAAATTGTCAGTGCTGGGAATAGAACTTTGAAACTGTCAGTGCTGTTCCACGAACAAAACTGTGGACTGGATTGATTGAAAATATTGAGGAGAAACAAGCTAGAAAAGGCATAGATCACTGTAATAGTGACTGTCAAGAGGGATTTAAATAGTGATTGAAAATCACTAAGAATAAGAACCGAAGACAAAGAGACAAAAGAACATAAGAGATTGTTATGCAATGTGGGTTTTGACTATTGCATATTAAAGCAGTGGTCAGGTTAAGAAACTTTGTGGTATTCATGAAAAAAAAAAAAGAGTAATGTTTCGCATGGAGAAGGCGTAGAACAGTGAGTCAATATTTTGACTTTAAATATTTGTTTTCGGTTCCATTAACCGTATCTGACACAAAGGGCTATCTCTGGCATTGAATTCATGGGAAAAGAAAACTTATTTATGTTTTACATCATTATAACCTGAAAGTACTTTCAAAGTTCAGAGACAGGCTGGTTCCACATGTCACAGAAAGCTTTTACTAAAGTGGCAGTGGCTCTTACTGCTTGTTCAGGTAGCTCCTGTGTATCTTTGTTCTTGTACAGGACCTTAGGTCCTCAACAAAGAATTTACACAATGTACTCTGAAGACCATCACGCTCCATCTAGGAGGGCTGTAGTGCCCTCTGAATATTTTGCAATGGGGAGTCAGGGTCTTCTGTACTGAAACAGATCAGTGGCTGACTAATTGGGATATAATTTGTGCACCCAAAATTCAGGTGTTGTGAGTGAGAGGAAATCAACTGCCAAGCCCCACAGATATGACTCCTGTGAGGAAAAAAATTCCTCCTGGGCTTCTTGTCAAAGTGGCAGCTTGGGGAAATGCAGTATTCAGAACCTCCCACAACCCCATCAAAATTACAACTAAATTTACAACTATCATTCAGAACCACATGAAACCTAGCTGAACAGAAGTCTTATAACTAAGGAATATAGAATAAGCCATCCTGAAACTGGCAGGACAAGCAGAAACATGGAATGGGCTGGTCCCAAATCCATGTGTGCTTGTTAAAAATTGGGAAGGATATTTCAGCTGCCAAGGTCCTCCCTGAGGATCCAGGAGTCCGAGCTTCACATCAGAAACCCAAGCTCAGGATTCCAGTGTTGGGAAGAAAAGTTCCCATAACTTATGGCTGAGAAAACCAGGAAGGATTTTGGCTGAATGACATGAAGGGCTGCTGGAGCCCTAAGCAGTTCCTCTTGCAGGGCCTACACACTGACTGACTTGAACCCACTCACTCTGAGCTTCAACAGTAGAGTAAGAGATTGAAAGGCACTATGGACATACTGGGAGGAACTACATTGTATAGCTTCAATATGAGGACTGGAAGGGCAGCATTCTCCCAGACAGAAGTGGTGGCAGAGACCACTGTGACTTTTCTGAATCCTTTCATCACAGAGTTGGCAATCAGTCTCCTTATGAGTCTGCATCAGCCTCGCTAACACCGAAATTACCAGCCTTGGTAATTTCTTGAGAATTTGCCCCACCCAACTTTAGAACACACCCAGGCTTTTTTCACTGGCTTTTCCATACCAAGGGCCTGTCTTGGATCATGCTTTGGACTTTCCTAAAATCTCTCAAGCCAGAAGCAACTGGCCTCTGCATGCTCCATACCACTTGCTAAGTGGCCCCAGGCCTGACAGTAGTGGCAGCTAGCCTTGGTTCACAGCTTAGCCTTTCCTGGGTACTTCTAAACCCTGAATAAGTAGCAGCCATCTGCAAATCACTTTATATTTTGGTGGCCCAGGGCATGACACCTGGTGGACAGCTTCAGAACATGTTAGATTACAACCCAGCCACCTCCATGAGCAATACACTCAAGTGGCAGACTCAGGGGGACACCAAAGCCCCACTGAAATGAAATCTACTCCATGGGGTTGGTCCCTGCACAACATCTCTTCGTCTATAGTCACAGCCAGTACTCGCAAGCAATCCTTGCAGCCAATCAGCGTGGAGGTCAATCCCTCCCAGTTATTTACCAAAAATGATCAAGGCTCAACTACAGCTGAACAGAGCACAGAGCCCATATGAAGTGTAACTGGAGCTTTCAGCCAAAGTGTTCAGGAAGTCTCCGCCACTTGGCCCTACAGAACACCTCCTACATAATGCCACTCTACAAAGACTGGGATACTCAGAAGCTCTACCTAATATGTAGAAACCAACACAGGGAAGCAGCCAAAATGAGGAGAGAAAGAAACAGGTCCAAAATGAGAAAACATAAGAAATCTTCAGAAAATACTAAATAAAATGGAAGCAGGCAAACTATCAGATACAGAGTTCAAAATAGTGGTTATAAGCCTGGCTGGTGTGGCGAAGTGGTTAGAGAATCAGCCCACACACTGAAATGATAGCTGATTCGATTCCAAGTTAAGACCACATACCTAGGTTGCAGGTTCAATCCTTGACCCTGGTGGGGGTGCATGTGGGAGGCAACTTATCTCACAGTGTGTCTCTCTCATATTGATGTTTCTCTCTCTCTATCTCTCTCTTTCCCCCTTCTCCCTTCCCTCCCTCTTACTCTCTCTAAAAATCAATGAAAAAAATATCTTTAGGGGAGGATTAACAAAAAACACAAAACAAAACAAAAACAATGGTTATAAGGATGCTCAAGGAACTTAGTAAGAAGAATTTCAACAGCATGAAAAAAATATAGAAACCATAAAAAAGAAACAGTCAGAAATAAAGAATACAATAACTGAAATAAAGAATACATTTCAAGGAATCAACAGTAGAGTAGATGAAGTAGAGGATCAAATCAATAATTTGGAATATAGGAAAGCAGGAAACACCCAGTCAGAACAGAAAAAAAGTGAGGATAGTGAAAAGAGCTTCTGGGGCAACTTCAAGTGTACCAATTTTCACATCATGGGATTGTTGGAAGGAGATGAGAAAAAGCAAGAAATGGAAAACCTATTTGAAAAAATAATTACAGAAAAATTTCTTACCCTGGTGAAGGAAATAGACATACAAGTCTAGGAAGCACAGAAAGGAGATGAACCCAAAGAGACCCATATAAGACACATCATAATTAAAATGCCAAAGGTTAAAGACAAAGAGAGAATCTTAGAAGCAGCAAGAGAAAAACAATTACCTACAAGGAAGCTCCCATAAGACTGTCAACTGATCTCTCAACAGAAGCTATGCAGACCAGAAGGGATTGGCAAGAAATATTCAAAGTGATGAAAAGCAAGGACCTACAACCAAGATTATTCTACCCAGCAAGGCTATTATTTAAAATTGAAGGACAGATAAAGAGCTTAACAGACAAGGAAAAAGCTAAAGGAGCTCATCACCACCAAACCAGTACTACATGAAATATTAAAGGGTCTTCTTAAAGAAGAAAAAATTCAAATAAAAAATATAAATAATAAAATGACGATAAATATGTATTTATCAACAATCACTTTAAATGCAAATGTATTAAACGCTCCAATCAAAACACATGCAATGAGTGTACAGAAAACAAAACAAGACCATTACATATGCTTTCTACAAGAGACTCACTTCAGATTGAAAGACACACACAGATTGTAAGTTTGGGAATGGAATAAGATAGTTCATAAAAATGGGAACTAAAAAGAAAAGCTGAGGAAGTAATACTTATACCAGACAAAATAGACTTTAAAACAAAGGCTATAGCAAGAGACAGAGAAGGACCCAGCAATTCCACTTCTGGGGGTTTACCTGAAGAAACTCAAAACACTAAGTCAAAAAGACATATACATCCATATGTTATTGCAGTATTATTTACAATAACCAAAGTACAGAAGCAACCTAAGTGTCCAGCAATAGATAAATGGATAAAGAAGAAGTGGTGCAGATATACGATGGAATATAATTCAGCCATAAAAAAAGAATAGAATCTTTCTACTTGGGATGTACACCTGAAACTAATATAATATTGTACATAAACTATAATTTAAAAAGAAAAAAAATTCCTCCTGAACCACATATCCTTCCATTTCTTATAGGAAATTCAGCTCCATCTTAATCATCTAGGACCATCATCCTATATGTGGTCTGTTGTTAACCAAAGCATCGTTGTGTGGCATATGACTGTATTAAATGAGGAGGAGAGCACACTTCTCACCCAAGTTCTGCAATCTGTGTTTGCCAAGCTTCTGAACCAACCTTTTTACCTGGTCTTCTTATTCATAAAATGGAATCAACATTTATTTAACCCTTTTAACTTACATAATTGTCATGAGAGGTTATGCAATAAAGCATGTGAAAAATTTAGAAGCACTTCACAAGGAAGTATATTTTTACATTCTTGGTTTCTGAAATATGGCTCATGAGTACTATAGACAGAAGGCACTATGACGTGGTCCTTACCTATACCATTCCATCCTAGAAAGTAAGGACAGTTATGAGTCCCCACCCAGTCTGCAAGCACACGTACACATACAGGAAAGAAAACGGAAGCACAGAGACCTTATATAAAATATTCAAGGTATACAGGTAATGACTGGAAGTTGATCCCAAGGCTATCGGATCTCAAAGTCCATGTTGACAAACTGTACAAAAGAGAGGGTTTTAGACAAAGGAAAAATAAAATAACATGCAATGGTTAGTACTCTTACTAATATTTATTAATCACAATGTCCTAACAGCCACAAACTAATGAAGAAGAATAAGAGATTAAAAAACTGAGAGTGTAAGTGGCTTTCTAAGGGTTGAAAATGGCAAAACCAGAACACCAGCACAGGGGTCTTTTGCCTTTTACGGGCTATCACAGGCAATTCTGACATGAGGATTTTTAAGTCAGTATGCTGCCTTTAAAAGGCTGCTTGTAATTTAACTCCTCCATTAATTTATTTTATGATGATTTTATCTATGTAATAGTCTGTCTATGTAATACTATTTCTAGGTACATATCTGAGTTGATAAATTTATCATTTCTAAAATCTATTTCCATTCTGTCTACAAATCTCCATCTAACTGTAGGTAGCTCAATTTTAGTCACTACAGAAAACTCTTTCTCGCCCCGCCGGGCATGGCTCAGGGGTTGAGCGTCGACCTAGGATCCAGGCGATCTGGGCTGGATTCCCGGTCAGGGCACATGCCCGGGTTGCGGGCTCCATCCCAATGACTCTCTCATCATTGGTGTTTCTATCTCTCTCTCCCTCTGCTGCCCTCTTTCTGAAATCAATAAAGATATATATAAAAAACACACACAAAAAACCAACTCTCTCTTACCAGAGTTTCAACTGATTTGTTGAGGCTTGAGTATATTCATAAAAACAAAGACAGAAATTCCTTTCCAATCCAGTCTATCATTACAACCATTGATTTTAGTTTTTGCAATTTAACTTATTATGGTATAATTTACATAATTTAAATACTCCTTTTAAGGAGTATTTTTGATAAATGTATGATGTAGAATAACACCATCAAGATGCAGAAAAGTCCCCTCATCCCCTTTGTATTCATTTTCTCTCCACTTCACCCTAAGGGAAAGAGTGACCTGATTTCTACCAAAATACATTATTTTTTTCTATTCTAGAACTTTATATAGTTGGAATCATAAGGTATGCATTCTATTGTACATGGCCTCTTTCACTCATAATACAAGCACAATGTTTTCATCAGGTTATTACCTGTATCAGTAATTTGCTCCTTTTTTATTGCTGAGTAGTATCCCAATATACATATTTAACGCAATTTGTTTACTCATGCATGCACCTATAAAAGATATTTGGAATGTTTCCAGTTTTTAGTACCTTCATTTTTAAGGACACAGTGAGCTCTTGCTATATACTTAGCTTCCCAGAATCAATGCTTATGGTTCAAAATCCCCAGGCAGCCTGGCCATCCTCTCTGTGACTCAGATGTCACTTCAGCATGTTTCCACTCAGTGGTGTGTGGCCCTGGCTTGTAGAGAAACCCTCACGTAAAATCCTTAAGGCATTTCAGAAATAAATGAATAAATACGAATGTATAAGGGAAGCAATATACATGCAAGTTCTGCTTCCCTCCCTACAACAAGTGCCCCTGTGCCAAGGATCACAGACTGTGCTGAAAACCGGATTGGGTAAGTAGCAAAGTAAAAATAAAAACACCCCGAGAAAAGCCTTAGATTAAAATCTACACAGTGAATTTTATTCTAATTAAAAAATAAATTTAACACTTAGCCTAGAGCACAGCTAGAAACTGTGTGAAATGTAAATTTGTTTTTAATAGTATAGAGTTTGAAAACAATTGCATTACAGCTATTAACATTTAATTTAGATATTTCCTGCATGTTTGGATACACACACACGCGCACTGAATGTTTTAGTAAATCTGGGTTGTTATTCTCAAGAAACCAAAGTAATAATCCCACGAGTATTTTTAGTAAATATATTGATAACTTTGAAAGACTAATAGACATTTTGTTATTAGTCCATCTTTGATCAACCATATCTGTAAAATACATTGGTTATGTTGAGTTTATTTGGGACAAGCAATTGAACATGTGCTTATGAAAAGCAGTGACTTCTTTAGGCCTTCCTGGGCTCCTCTGTCTTCAATTTTTAACATCCTCCAATATTTCATAAACCACTTTCCCAATTCATTTCTTCCCCTTAGCACTCACTGCCCTCTAACATTATCCCATTTACACATTGAGTTTCAAGTTTGTCCTCTGTCCTTGAATGTGAGGCTGTGAGGACAAAGGACCATTGTCTGTTTTGGCTGAATCTTTGGAACCTAAAACAATGTCTAACATGAAGTAGGTCATTCATATATATTTGCTAAGTGAATGAATGAATGAAACTCACGAGGATTCTCACAAAAGAAAAAATTAGCTAGATAATCTGCAAATAACTATCCATGGCTAATTATTTAATTTAGAAATATTTAAATTAAAAATAATAGTAATAACAAATAATAACATTGTATGCTTACAATGTGCTTGGCAATGTTCTATGCAGTTTCCACATTTTCATTCACTCAAAAGTATGTACGTATATACCATTAATTAGATTATTTCACAAATAGAGGAACCAAAGCATGGGAAAGTTCAATACCTTGCCCAAGAAAGAAAAGTTAAGGTGCTAAGTCAGACTTTCTGAGTTCAGGACCTGAGCTCTTAGTCTCTACATTATCCCACAAAACAGAATCATCTGAAAAGACAAAGTGTTAGATAAGAAAATATTTGATTCTCAGACATTTCCACTATGGAATATTATGCAGCTGTATAAACGAAGGATCCCTTACTGTTTGGGACAGCATGGTGGGGGCTAAGCAAAATAAGCCCGTCAGAGAAAGACAAGTATCACATGACCTCACTCATATGTGGACTCTAATGAACAAAATAAACTGATGAACAAAATAGATCCAGAGACATAGAAGCATGGAACAGACTGAGGATTCTAGGAGGGAAGGCGGGGAGGGGGAGTGGATGGGGAGAGATTAACCTAAGAACTTATATGCATATATGCATAACCCATGGGGGGAGGGGTACAGGGCAGAGAGGATCAATGGGGGAAAAAGGGGGACATTTATAATACTTTCAACAATAAAGATAAATTAAAAAAATATATGTATATATTTGATTCTGGTGGAAAATATTTCCATTCCTAACAGCAGAACTGCTTCTCAGAAAAGCATAGTTCCTAGGACACAGTCCAGAACTACAGGATGGAGGCATGGCATGGATCATAATGGCTCAACTTCTCCAAATGCTATAGATTGAATGTATGTGTCCCTCCAATATTCATATGTTGAAAACCTAATACCCAAAATGACATAGTAGGAGTTGAGGCCTTTGGCAGTTGAACTGATCATGAGGGCAGAAGCCTCACGAATGGGATTCATGCCCTTATAACAGAGACTCCAGAGAGATATCTCACCCTTTCTGCCGTGTGAGGCATGGCGAGAAGTCAGCAGCCTGCAACTCAGAAAAGGGCCTTCAGCACCATCCAGCCGTGCTGGCACCCAGCCTGAGCTTCCAGACCGCAGAACTGTGAGGAATAGATTCCTCGTTTCTAAGCTGCCCAGTCTTGTTTCTAAGCTGCTATTTTGTTACAACACCGTGAGTGGACAAAGACACCAAAGGACGCATTGCTCTTCCAGATGGCACTTCCTAATTAGTGGGAGTTTCGTTACGGTGTGAGTTTAATTGTGTGCACACCTATTCCTTTCTTATTCTCTAGGCTCCTCTTCCTTCCTGCCCCAGCCTGGTCCAAGGGGAGGGCATTTCCCAAGGATGGACACCCTGATGCACTAAGGTTAAGCAATCCGATTATTAGTTTGAAGGAGAAATAAAGGCATGCATATGAATGAGCAGTTGGTGTTTCCTAATATGCGACACGCCCTGCAGAAAAGGAAGGTGGAACAGGCTTTCAGTTTCAGATAGCACACCAAGGCTGAGGGAGAAAAGCCATGGCCGGTAAGGTTTTTTGTTTTGTTCTGTTTTTTTTTTTTTTACTTTCTAATTAGAAACGTCTTGGGGGGTGGGGGGTATCGGAAGTGGCAGGCTTTGGGGGAGGCCATAGTTAGGTTCTGGGAATGTTTAGGTGAGCAGAACTGAGGGAGAGGGAAAGCAGAGGGAGGAGCGCAAGGGGAAGTGGAGAAGGGGCCCAAAGACCTGCACAGCTTTCAGGCCAGGCAAGGGCTGGAAAGGAACTGGGCTTTACTGGTATTTTACTGTCATTTTGCAATCGAAACTGAATTATCTGACAGAGGGTGCACGATCCATGGGCATGAGGTGGGTGCCAGCAACTGTTGCCCCCGAGGGAAATGGGCTATCGCTGCTGCATTCTCTCATTATGCAGAGTTTAATAAACATGAGTCGCTGTCAGGGTGGCCCCTGGTTTTCAGGCACTAACTTAGGGATAGTAAATCTCAGACTTCAGACCATTCAGTGAGCACACATGGGTGATACCGAGGAAAGAATCAGAGATGGGGGTACCTCAGGATGACAGAACTGCGCAGAGAGGGACATTTTATGGATTCAGTCTGAAGGAAGCTATTCCCCATTGCTGACTCGAGAGGAAAAGGTGGCTGTTTTAGTGACTTGAAGAATCCTTGTGCTTCAACCAGACTTGGTCCTGAAGGAGAAAAGGAAGGCATTTATCCAGTCGGTGACCCCGGGCACCATAAATGGCTTGTTGGATGAACTATTAGAGAAAAAAGTGCTGAACCAGGAGGAGATGGAGAAAGTAAGAAATGAAAATACCACTGTTATGGACAAGGCCCGAGCTTTGGTAGATTCGGTCACTCGGAAAGGGCCCCAAGCAAGCCAGATCTGCATCATTTACATTTGTGAAGAGGACTCCCACCTGGCAGACAAGCTGGGGCTCTCCTCAGGTAAGGCCAACGACTCCGGCTAAAGTCCACATAGGCCCTGGTCTTCCTATCCATATCTGATTTCTTTACTGGTCTTGTTAGTTTGCAGACGACTTCTTTATGTCTGGCTTCAGGGCCACATTTCTAAATCAGTGGCACTATCTACGTCCCCTGTCCCATTACTCTTTGTACCTTTTCCTTTAGCCTCAGGATCTTTCTTTGGATTAAAACTCATTTCCCATCCTGAATATGTGGTAGCTCAGCTCAGTTGTTGGAACTTATGAGAACAGTCTGATAAGCTTATACTCTATTCTCTAGTCCCCCTGGCAGGGCACATTACTTAGTTATTTAGTCAGTTATTTAGTTAAGTCTAGGGATCCCTAGAAACTTATATAGTTATCTGACATGAAGACTTAAGGTCTATAACCAAGTAGTTTTTATAATTTCTCTCCAAAATTTTGCTCTCCTGGAGGAATAAAACATATTTCAATGATGGTGAGGCACTCAGAGAATCAATTCAATGCGTACAAGAAAAGCTAGGATTTTAAAAGTGGACTCTTTCTTCTCATTGCCCTCTTGCATTTTCTTTTGAGGAAAGTGGTCCATGAGCATGGACTGAGGCTGTGGACCATTGTGTAAGGCCCACCCTCTACCTCCCATCCTCTTGGCCCCAATACAGGACTCAGGCATCTGACCCGCCCCTTCTCTCTATAGTCCCTTAGTCCCACACAGCAAAGATGGGAGCGAGCTCCCTGCCACTGGTCTCTTTTATGCTCCCCAAATTCAATCATAAGGAAAGTTTGTTCCTTGGAGGAGAGAAGCTTTTTATCCTAGAGACTAGGGGAAGCCTAGGCCTATCTTACTGACAAAGCAAAGTTCATCTATGGATAATTTCTTGTTTTTTGTTTTAATACCTTTTTTCCATTTAACACTCTACCCAAATTAAAGACAATCAATAAGTAACAACGAGGGTTCAGAATAATTGTAAAATAGCCAAAGTTTCTTCTTCCTTGACCCATTCCTTTCAGTTCATAGTCCTCGAGTTCTAGAAGCACTTGGACAACCCACTACAGTAAGGCTAACAGCTGGAGTCGCCCCCGCTGCTTCTCAGCTGACGCCTCCTCAGTCAGCTTTGTCAGCCTGTGTCTCTCCCTCACCTACTTGCCAATTGTTTTCAGAGCCACAGAATATGGTAATCAGATGCCTAATTGAATGACTCTAATGGGAGAGAGCTTTCTGAAAGAAAGTTCTTGGCATGAACACTACTGCCATAACCAGGCCTCCTCCAGAAAATGTCTTGAATTTACTGCTGGTTAATCTAGTCCAGCAGCCTAGATTGAGAGGATGGGGCAAGCTGCAGTCTGTTGCCTTGAGCTTGACATTTTGTGGGACAGCCTATGGCTCTGCCTCATTCAGAGCAGGGAAATGGACCATATTTTGTCTATGGAAATCTTGTCTTCAGTAGGTACTATGAAATGAAGACTCGGGATATATCATATTTGTTAGCTCATGCCAATTCTTAAAGTTTCTGGAAAAGGTTCTCAGGTGTGTGTTGTTATATTGAGATCCTTATAAAAATGTAAAGTACTTTAAATTTAACTCTTGTCCTTGAAATTGGCAATCATGAGGAATCGTGACTTCAGAGGATACGCTAATAGATCTGAGGGGTTTTATGAAACCCAATAGCGTAAGAGTAAGGCTTTTCGGTGTTTTTCTCCTCAGAGTGCGACACTGAGTAGGGTGAGTGCAGATTACAGGAACTGTGGTCAGGGCCCCTGTCACATGCATCAATCTATAATGCCCTTTGTGGGCTGGCAGAGTGTTTCGTGAGCAAGTCCCCAGGATTAACGGTCAAAGGAGATTTGTGTTTATATCTGAGATCTGCCATTTTCCTGTTCTCTGGCACTTAGAAAATTAACTAAATGCTGATTGAGGGAAGATGGGTGAGTCACCTCATCATCATTTTCTGCTGCAATAAATCTTGGCAAGGGTAAGTGTCTGAGCCTTTTCTTCTTACTTTTTTCTGAAGTCTAGGTCAGCTCTGAGTTAGCTTCACTTTGCACAGGCCTGCTGTGCCGTAGTGGTCACCGCAGGAGCCACCTTGAAGCATGCATATTAAGAGAATTCTTGATTCTACAGCTGATGGAATCTCAATTCCACTTTCATCAGAGAAAGTGGAAATCAAGGAATTTACTTGAAGACATTCTCTTGTTCTGCCTCAAATGTTTAGGTCCAGTCATTCACGTAGGAGGCTTTTTTCGCCCAGTGATGCTCGTGGTTCCAGGTAAATCACAATTTGACCAGGGTCAAAGCTCATGGAAGTTATTTTCAATAGGGAGTTTCCAACACATTGGGGCAAGATCCGACAGAGAAAGTGATTAATTTGTGGCCTTTATCTTTCCTCAGGTGCACACTCGGAAAATGCTCATAGTACGCAAGACTCCCTAGCACAGCCTCTCCTCTTCTCAGGTAATGGCATGTTCAGACAGGAACCGTTTCGAACCCCTCTTCCCTGGCATGAGCTACAGATTCATGGGATAAACCCAGGGTGAGGCAGCGGGCAATTCTCCTGCATGGATCCTACGCCTTTTTCTCTTTTTAATATATTCTGCTTTAGCAGAAGTCATTCCTGCCTTTTCACTACCATGTGTCTACTGACAAATTCTGAATCTGTGTCCCAGATTCTGACTGCCCACTTGAACATCACACTTCATTCTTCTAATGCCTGCTGACCACATGCACTCACATCTCCCACCCACCCCTTTTCCCTACGTATCCAGAGCCGAACTTACCATCCCTCCTTCCCTGCACCTTGCTTCTCCAGTTTTCTCTGTCTCGGTGGTGGTGCCACCATCACCAAGTTACTCAGACCAGAAACCTGAAATTCTCTTTTTAGCTCTTTCCTCCCTTAGTTCCAAGCAGTGGCCAAGTTTTGTTGATGCCTCTCTCAAATCCAGATCTGTCTAGCCCCTTCCATTCCTATAGTTTAGAGCCCCTATTCCTACAGTTCCCTATGATTCTCTAGCCATAATTCTCATTATATTTTTTTGTATTTTAAAAAATAAATTCATCAGTGTCCCCCACTGAGCTTTAAGCTTTATGAGGAAATTGGACAGGTGTGACTTGTTCACGGTTATGATCCCATCTGACAGTAGATGCCTCATAGTGTGCATGCCATAGATATTTGTTAAAATACTATTTTACTAAATAATTTCATCCTAATTTGTATTATTTGCTAGGCCATTAGAAAAATATTTTGCCCATGCCAACTGTGTTCCAGACCTTGTCCTATGTACTGTTTAGAGAGTAATAAAAAAGACAAACAGAGTTTCTGCTTTTATAAACAAGTTATGAATGACTGGGTATTTAAGAATTTCCATGACCGAATTAAAGGTAGCAAAATAATTAGGGATGTCTATAACACTACACACCCCCGTATCAGTTAAGATGATATAGAATGCTGCAAAAAAAATCCAAACCTTTTAATGGCTTGTATATGATAGAAACTTAGGTCTCATTCATAAGCGGGCATACTTCATCAGCAGGCATCTCTCCACCAAGTGCTAACTCGGACACCTAGACCTCTTCTGTCACATGGCTTTGATATCTATACTACACAATGCCAAAACGACTGTGGTCGTAACCGCCCAGTTAATGGCAGTGGAAGAAATACGGAAAATCATTTGTGAGAGGTTTTGCTAGAATTGGCCTGGATGTGTGTGTCACACACCATGGTTCTGCTTGCCTTCCATTGTCTAGAACTCCAGCACATGGCCACACCTGCTAGGGTGGTTGGCCACACGGACTAGACTAGCTGTGTGCCCAGGAAGAAGACGACAGTGGCTTGTTGAGTAGGTAGCCAGAAACTGCCACAAAATTTTAAATGCAAAATGTCTCATTTCACACACTATTGAAGGTGGCACAAGAAAATCCCAGGTCCAGGATGAAAAGGAAGATCTTTAAAATATTTCAGTCCTCTATCCTGAGAAAATGGTCTCAGCTTTATTGAGTCTTGATAAGGCCAATATGTATCAGATTCCTTATTAGTAAACCTTGTTTTTGTATGAGTCCAGCTTCTTGCTTACTAAATAATCAGTGTTTTATTTGTTGTGGAACAATAATTTACTCACAATTCTTGAATTATTTCATCCAAAAATGATCTTTTTCTCTTAAAGTAAAAATACCTTATATTTGGAAGAAATTTAGAGGCCACAGAAGCAAATATTTCACCAAGTTTGAAAGTAACTGTAGTGAATCTATTAAGGGTGGCTACCTCATGCATGTTTTCTTAGATATTTCATGGGATGGGACACTCACTATACACCCAAATGCCCCATTCCTTTACTAAGAAAAATTAGCTCTAATATAATCTAGATATTCCTCTTTAATATTCTCCATTGTCCCCCAGATTCCTGTATGAAGAACTAGAACATTTCTTCCACCTAATAATGATTTCTACAGTTGTCTCCAATATATTCATTCTAATTATCTTTTACTTTACCCACAGCAAATGCATTTCATGTTGCCTTGGTTTACCTAAATAAATATACTGTAATTTCTTCAAATTTTCCTCCAAAATTGAATATGACTTTTTTGTTTGAATAGTTTAGCTTCTGACAGATATTCCAAATATTGTGAAAACATATTTATTTTGAAACAGACGTTATGTTACTCCTTTAGCAAGTACATCACACTGTTGGATAGTGTTGAACTTGTAATAAAATAAACCCTAAAGGCTTTACTCACATAAAACACTGTGAAAACTCTTCCTCATATATTTGTATGATCAGTGTTCAGTGCTATGAATCCATCTAGTATGAATTTTGATTTTAGCATTTATCATTCTATTTCATAGTCATTCTAGTTAACATATTCAATATGCTTCATCTGCATCCCCATATGTACACAGAGTAGGGAGATCCTGAAGGACAAGACAAAGCCCTTCCTCCCTCCCTCCCTCCCTCCCTCCCTCCCTCCCTCCCTCCCTCCCTCCCTCCCTCCCTCCCTTTCTTCCTTCCTTCCTTCCTTCCCTCCCTCCCTCCTTCCCTCCTTCCCTCCCTCCTTCCCTCCTTCCTTCTTCTCTAATGTCTACTCTCATGTCTATTAAGTATATAAATAAATAAACATATACAGTTTTAAAAACATTGAAAATGAGTAATTAAGCTCCACCTCCATTAAATTTTATTCTCAACTTTAAATCATTAGAAATAAATTTATATCTTAACTATTTTATCTAATATATTGATTTTCTTTTTCCTGAGAGTCCTGTCATGCATGGCCTTGAAAAATTCCCTTTTCATTCTTTAACCTAAAATATATGTAAAAAAGCTAGTCAGAAGAGATAAAGGTAGATTCTTATATCACACCACTGGAAATCTCCTCTGTTTTGGGATGTGTTCCAATAGCAGTGACTCACTCAACAGTGTTAACAACTGGCCCGGGGTTTTTCTTCTAAGGATTCACTTTCTCCTCCGTGACTTCACATGCAGATCATGCTGTGAGGAGCACCTAGTGGGACACTCAGGGATGCCATTATTCATAATGTTTCTTGTCTGTTGCAGCTCGCCAGGCAGTGCAAGAAAACCCAGCTAACCTTGCATCCCCAGGACCAGGAGGGAGCCTCAAGCTTTGCACCCTAGAAATAGCCCAAAGGATACGGAATGAAAAGTCAGCAGAGGTGCTACTCTCAGAAAACAGGATCTGGGTGAAAGAAACACTGGAAACCATTTGAAAGGGCACTGGAACTTTCTTAGAGCCAATTTCCTAAGGAAGTCCTAGAAAATCATCCTGCTGCTTCCCTTACATAAAGGATTTCTATCTCCTAGTTCCAGGCTTATGTATTGAGTTCCAAGTTTGATACAATTCCCTGAGAAAATAATTATAATAATAACAACAATGACATTCATTCAATGCTTAATAGAAAACAGATACTGTTCTAAGCAGTGTTGCACATAATAACACCTTGAATCTTAAAAATAGCCCATTTTATAGATCAGGAAACTGTGGCATGGATTATAAAATATTCTTGGCAAAACCAGTAAGCTGAGAAGTCAGTTTTAAAATTCTGTCATTCTTGCTTCAAAGCCGGTTCTTTTCTCACAGTCTTAACTCTCAAAAATAATTAAATCAAGTGGTCATCTGGGCATTTATCTGTAAGCTCTATTCCATCTCTTATAGTAAGATTCATTTGCCCTCCCTGTTCTTATATGTGGTTCATGAGATTTGGTTTCTGGATAGGACTATAGGAGGAGAAACCATCTTATGCCCTCAAGATGAAATTTAACAAAAGAGAACAAGACTGTTTATACAATTTTCATTTCCTACAGATTTACCCAATAATGGAAAAGCTTACTCGCAAACGTATTGCCCTCATTATCTGCAACACAGAGTTTGACAAGCTTCCCAAGAGAACTGGAGCTGATGCTGATATCAGAGGTATGAAGATGTTGCTAGAAGGTCTGGGATATGCAGTGGATGTAAGAGAAAATCTCACTGCTTCGGTAAGTTCTTCCAGAATGTAGGGTCAGTGATCACTCCCTTCATTTTACTAAAGAACTTTTGGTTGTAGCACCAGAAATTTAATTTCTTGATAGTTTAAAATTTAAATTTGCCCTTGGAAGGTGCTTAATGCCACACTAACCCCTTTTAACAGAGTCTTTTAGCAAGAGTCCATGGAATTTTTATTTGGGAATTGTTCTATTAACACAATAATACCCTTTCCTCTCCATAAGAAATTCCTGAACAACACCCTATAACCCTATGTCATCTTTCTTTGAATTGAAACTTAAATTTTCTTTTGTACCCTATTGATTTTTATATCATCCAAGAATTCCTTAAGTATCTTTTTATTGAATACCCCAGATGCCATGATAATGAATCTCATCATGCAAAATTAATGGAATGGTCTCTTCCAGGACATGATTACAGAGCTGAAGGCATTCGCTGCCCGGGAGGAACACAAGGACTCTGACAGTACTTTCCTGGTGTTCATGTCTCATGGTATTCGGGAAGGCATTTGCGGGAAGAAACACTCTGAGGAAGTCTCAGATGTATTAAACATCAACACCATCTTTCAAAGTTTGAACACTAGGAACTGTCCAAGTTTGAAGGACAAACCCAAGGTGATCATTGTCCAGGCCTGCCGTGGTGGTGAGTGCGATGTCTGTTAGAACACAAGACATACAAGTAGTGACCTCTTCATTGATATACATTTTCTGTGCCTGCTCCTTAATGTCAAAGCACACGTACTGTCTGCAAACAAAACTGTAGCTTCTGTGAGTTGTATGAATAGTTGGTAGATATTTATTCCATTTTCAACTAAAGAGATACCACTTTTAGTCTTAGGACTTTGACTTTTCAATGCCATTAGAATTCATTTAAGGGTTAGTAGAAATAAGAGTTGTTAAAAAGATAGTTCCTCTAGTGTATGTGTGTATATGCATTTGAATGAAAGATAGCCACAAATAAATTAGTAAATATGGCTGAACAGAGGTTTAAGGGAGAAAGTAATTCTCTCCACTGTTGGTAGTAACAAAATACTAAATCTTGTCTTTCTAGAGAATGAAGGGGTGGTGTGGTTAAAAGATTCATCAGGAGGTCCTGGAACTGGCTTCTCATTGGATCCAGAAGATTTTGAAGATGATGCCATTAAGAAAGCCCACATAGAGAAGGATTTTATTGCTTTCTGCTCTTCAACGCCAGGTAACGACTGCCTGCATAGGACACCTTCATGGGCATTGCCAATGCAGAAATCCACACACACTCTATGGAGAATGGATATCTGTTGAACTTTCTATGAGATTTCTGAAAAACAACTAAAGCAGTCCTCCCAGTTTAAACCTTCAAATAACTTTATCCACAGAGATCAAATGTACATATATTTACACTAAATTAGTAATCAGTAAACTCCCACGGTGCAGAAATTGTTTCCTGGAACTGCAAGGGATCAATTGAGGAGTATCTACACTGAAGTGAATTAGAATCTGACTCCACGTAGGAAAGGCTCACAGTGTTGGGATCAATCAGGAGTTCAATTTGCCTGGACCTCATCATGTATTTACAGAGAAGTAGTATTTACAGGGGCAGGGAGAGGTAGAAAAGCTGACAAAGCATATTGAGTCTCTAAGTTAAACTGTCTTCAACTAGAAGTATAGAGTGGATGAAAAAGAAAAAACCTTAATGGTTTCTAAATCTAGGCTATGGGTTAAGGATACTGCCAATTATATCCTGACCCTGCCTTTTCATATTTTATAAACTAGTTCTAGATATCTAGCCTCTCTGGGCTTTTTTGAATTCCTCACTGATGTATGTAAATACAAATATCATTGTTCTAAGATTTGAATGAGATTTTATATATATTATATATATATATATATACAGAAAGAAGAGAGAGAGAATGATACAGAGTAAACCACACATGAAATAATTGCTATTATTAAAGATGTTTGTATTTTTAAGTTAACTCAAGGTTTCTACCTTTGATTCCAGCATTCCACAAAAGATTTGCCTCTGGCTATAGAGTCCTTTATAGACACCTTGGCTTCTCAGCATCCATCATGCTGAGTTTTCTCTTCTTCTTTTCTTTTCCTCAACCTTCTGTTGCAGATGACTCTTAAAAACTTCAATTCCTTTGTCTTCCGCTAGGAAACTTAGCTTCACAGTCTCTGGTAATCACAGGTACATTGTGGTGCTCTCCTGAACATATGGGACCATTTACTCTCTTAATTTCACAGAGAACTTGTGGAGATTTCTGCCTCCACCCTCTCTCCCATCCCCTGCCTTTAACTAGAACCAGCTTCATAAAATACCTGTGACTTTAAATAGAATTTTAATCTATTTTTATTATATACTTTATTACCATTATTATTGGCTAAAAGGCTCTGTTAAAGCTTGTGTCCATGGTTATATACATAGCTTTTCTCTCAAATATTTCTTTGCAAAATTTTTAAATGGCTCCATGATTTCTATGTCTCTACTGTTTATATAATTAATATCATTCTTCAATATTTCTCTTTCATAAGACTGTTTTTTCCTCTAGTACAATATGATATTTTTCTCTTAAACCATTTTTAGGTTTTTATTTCTTTTATATTGGCACCATTTTCATATTTAGTTAACATTTTTTGGTACAAATACCATATGATCAATATTATTTGATTTTAATTAAATTATTTACAAGGTAGATATTAAAGGTTATTAACATAGTTACTCTGTATACACTGGGTATAACATATCCTATATTCTCCCAAACACTTATAATACATTATATGTGGTCTTTCAATATATTTTTGTGGCAGAATGTATTACCCTCCCTACCTTTTACAGTCAAGGCCCTTGCGTTTCGGAGTGTATAATTAACTGAAATTAGAGTCAGTAAATAGCACTCTTGGGATCCACACTCAGGTATTTCTTCTCCAAGGTCCAGTCACTTCCCTCTACCCCATTCTGCCTTCTCCTCCCCACCTACTAGATTTGCAGGTCCTTGAACTCAGAGACTATGCCAAGCTAATAACTGCACCATATATGGCATTCTTCATATGACATTAATAATTGTGGAGTATCAGTAAAAATATACTCACTAAACTTTGAATATATTTACTAAATAATGGCAAAGAGTGTCTAGAAAACAGTATGAACTAACAGCCTTCCTCAGCTGGAGTGGAAGTCCTAGAATTCTGTTTTTATGGCCAGACAAGAGTTTTGCATGAGATTTGGAACATGCTTTATTCACAGATAATGTTTCTTGGAGACATCCCAAACGGGGCTCTCTTTTTATTATTAAACTCATCGAATGTTTGCAAGAATATGCCTGGTCCTGTGATGTGGAGGAAATTTTCCGAAAGGTAAGGCTCTAGATGTTTCTCATACTCTATTTCCCTGGATATTTGACTATTCCAGTTGAAACCTAGGAAGCAACTCTAAACATGCTTATCTTTCAGAAATGCCCTTTCCAAATGAACTTTGAGGTTCTTTGGTGAATCAGAAAACCTACAAGCCAGATCCAATCTGCTATGATCTAGAAATCAACCCCTAGAAAATAATAATTTATTTTAACTCCCCTCTAGCCCTAAGTAGACAAACAAGTGGACTCCAATTTGCCTGTGTCCATAGCTATTAGATCCAGCAATAGATTTAAACAGTCTGGTCATTCCATGATTGGATATATATATTACTATGATTCTTACAGATGCACAACCTTTTTGTTTCTATGATATATTTTGCTATACTTTTTTGTAATTTTTCCAGCTTAAGTAAAGATTCTTCCACTCAGGGGGGAAAAAAGTACAGACTCTCTTTTCCTTTTAGGTTCGATTTTCATTTGAGTCACCCGATGGTAAGGCACAGATGCCCACCACTGAAAGAATGACTTTGACAAGACGTTTCTACCTCTTTCCAGGATATTAATATAAGTAAGTTCTATCATGTCAATGGACAGATGTGTGTGTGTGGTGGGGATGGGTGAGCTTGAGGAAGAGGGCTTCAACTTCATCCTGGTCAAGGTCTTAATGTCTCGTATGGTAAATGAGAGGGACTAAAAAGATGCTTTCTGCTGGTTCAGTGCAGAGCATATTGCTCTTCTCTCAAAGTTCAGCAGTTAGATGTCCCTTTCTCAGGGTCAGTTGATATAGCAGATATAGATTGAAATGTGGCCAAAAGATGATGAAAGCTTGGTTTTAGATGCTCCTCTTTTTCACGCAGCAGGGCAATATTTAGACATAACATGGGCTCTTCCTTTTTATGAGTGTGTGTGTCCCCATAAGTGGAGTGATCTTTCAACTTGCATTTATTTTAGCAGAACTCTTTTTTTTTTAATGTTTGTTTGTGTGTGTTTTCTTGTAGAAAACCAGGAGTTCTGTCATTCTGTTCTGGTTTTTGGAATGATACGTGCAGGAAGAAGACATTTTTTTAAAAGTTCCAATAAATCTGAAATAAAAAAATGAAAAGTTGTCATGGTGTTTTTCTATTCTGAGAAGACAGAGGTAGAATTTGGAGCTTGTAATGGAATTGGAATCTTTAGACTTGATCCATGAGCACTGAAGCACCTAATAGCACTATTCTTTCTTTCTAGAAACCATTTTCTGGGCTTTCAGTTTTAGGGACAGAGATGCAAATCACAGTAGCTACCTGACATCAAAGAATCTGGAACTCAGCAGGAGAGATGCAGAGTGTGATATGTGACTTATCCAAAATCTTAGAGTTTACCATTGCCAAATCCTTAGCCAGAAATTACATACCTCTATTCTTCCTTAAGGTATTTTAGGGATGGAAAGTAATTTTGATTCAACCTCAGGCAATTCATAGTTTACAGTCTTATTGAGAAGACAAGATAGTCAACAAGCACAAAATAATTAGCTGATAATACACTACACCTTATGAATAAGTGCTAGGATGTGTTGTATACAAAGTAATATCCTCGTGTGGTGCAGTGGTAATAAATTTGGGGTGAAATCCTCCACTCAGCACTGTGAGACTTGGGAAGAACTGGAAGGAAGACCTTTTCACTTGCAATTATGAGCCCTTTCCAATCCTAACCCATTAAGAGTGGAGGTGAATTTCTGACCTTTTAAAGACCTTCAAAGTTGACTGTCACTCTTTTTTTTTTCCCCTCGACTGTTCTTCTGTACATATTTCTTTTGTATTACCATGCATTTGTTCTACTACAGCCTGAGACAGCCTCTACTGTCACTCATTCTTCAGAGAGTATCAAAAAAGGGTAGTGAGAAGTCACCCTCAGGCTTGGGAGGTTAAATAGAAGCATGAGGGGAGTGGAGACAGAGATTCCTTCAGAACTTATCCATAAAAACTCAAAATGACAGGGAGACAGGAAGGGGAGGATACCAGCACAGTTGAAGCAGAAAACAGAAGCTATAGTGGACAGTTCTTAACAGGAAATGAAAGGAGACCTGTTAGTTTTCACTGCTTCATGACCTCTAGGTGAGCGGGGACGCATGCTGAGCCATCAGGGAAAGAAGAGAGGGAAGGAGGCAATGAAGAGAGAGAGAAAGGAAACCAGTCAGAAGTGCAAGTCCATAGGAAAATTTTTCGTCATTTACAATTTTTTTTTCTCTTCCTAAAGTAAGAAATTTTTCTTCCCAGGGGACTTCCCGGCAGCGGGTGTCTACTTCTAAGCAGCCATTGCCCAATGCTGTCCCTTCCCCTTGCATTGTGCAAATGCTCAGAGTTTCATTTTCAAGCCTGGGGCTCACTTGACAGCAGAGGGAAGGCACTGAGGCTGTTGTTGTTACCTATGGCTGGTGAGTAGGGCTCTTTTCTGACTAAAGGTCAGGGACCTGGGTCTTAGGAAACACTTTGTTTGTTGCTCTGTGACAAACAGAAACAACAAAAGGGAAAGGAGAGCTGAGAGCTGGTGGTTTGCAAGCGGAATTCTCCTTGCTTGCTCTGGGTAACCTGAATCAGCCAGGTGACACTGCCTTGGGGAAGCAGAAGGGAAGTGAGGTTTCCAGGTATTCTAGACCCGGGAAGAGTTCATTCCTTTCTTTCAGCTCATGGTCACAAAGGGGAGGAGGGCTCAGGCCGGCAGAGTGAGTTGTCTGTGTGTGAGGCAACTCTTGAAGATGCTAAATGCCCTGAAATCTCCTCGCTCCCTATGGATCCCAGACTAGCCGCCTAGACGAACCTTTGACTCCCCTTCCTCTGTCCTGCCCTGTATCGAATTACACATTTGGTCTTTTAAGGTGGCTCTTTCACCCCCTTTCCCTCTAGCCCTGGTGCCAATGATGACGCTAGGACAGCTTTTCCTAGATTGCCCTCGCGGTTTTTTCACCGGTCTCCCCCTCTCTAGGTTTTCCTCCCGTCCATCCTGCACCCCGTTCTCAGGTCGTTTTTCTTATACACAGAAGCTCGGAGAGCAAGGAAGTGGGGCCATTAGTTGTTTATGCAGTTCGTGGTCACACTTGCATCAGGGCAGTTTTGGTTTCATTCTCGCGTTTGAAAAGGAAGGGGCTCAACTAGACCAGCAGTTTCTAAACTTTATAACAAACCTGAAGAATGTGTAACCATTTTTTAAAATCCAGATTATTCAGATTATCCTGACCCTGAATTTCTCAATCTTAAATAGACTGTAGGGATTTCTTACCCTGTAAAGATTTGTATCTAATTCTCATATAGGTGGCCAGGCACAGGCTTGCTTGCAGATTTGAATCATTAGGAAAAATGACTAGTTATCTTTCAGTTCTCACATTCTAGATATCTATACATGTAATTTTCTTTCTCAGGAACTATAGTGGCTTCCTATGGCCTCTTTAAAAATGTCTGAACTTTTTGGACAGGTTTTCCTACCTTTCAAAATATATTTATCCATTTTTCCACTGGTCCCTCTAAAATATGAATTCAGCTTCACAAAAATATTTTTGTATTTACTGTATTTACCTTCCTTTTTCATATATATATATATATATATATATATATATATATATATATTTCTTTGATTCTCTTTATGATATAATTTTCTCCAGGTTTTATGACATTTAACTTAAGTTCCTAAAATACAAGGGTTGATTGCTTTCTTTTCTTGTCTCCTTCATGACACTAATACAGCATTTGGCTGGAGAGCAGTAAGTTAAATTCACACTCACTGCTACCTGTTTGTCCAGGCAAGATGGCCTCACTGATTATTGGATTGCAGTCAGGACATCATTAGACAACAGATGTGAGAAACTGAAAGGCAAGAGACAAAAACAAGTAAATGGCCGCATACATATGAACAACCAAGTTTGGTTAGCTATTATTAAAATAATTAACAACTACTAGGAAAAAATGCTAGCCTAGTGAGAAACGAGGTGTCCTGTGAGCATATACCTGACACTCTGTCTAGTCTTGGAGGAGTGGGGAAACAGGAATAAATATGGGAGTGGGAGACTGCCCACCCAGAAGAACCTCAGCTCTGGAACTTAATTTGTTCCGGATGTCTGTTTGAGAAGCAATTTATTAGAAAACCAATCACTTTTTTTCTCCCATTAGAAATCATGTAAATGGCATTAATCTGTTCCAGGCCCCCAAATGATTTCCTGTTTTAACATTTCCCGATTGCCTGTGAGCATTGTTTCGTGAGCACTTTCACATCCTTAGCAACATCAGCACTCTTTTTTTTTTTTAATATATCTTTATTGATTTCAGAGAGAGGAAAGGAGAGGGAGAGAGAGAGATAGAAACATCAATGATGAGAGAGTCATTGATTGAGCCCACAACCAGGGCATGTGCCCTGACCGGGAATCGAACCCCGATCGCCTGGATCCTAGGTCGACGCTCAAACACTGAGCCACGCCCGGCCGGGCAACATCAGCACTCTTGATGGCCCCTTTATGTTTTAAAATTGTGCTTATTGTGATTTCACCATGCCATGCTCAGTAGCCAGATCAGACACATGAACACCTCTATTATACTTTGCAATTATTTCTTTTTTAAACTCCATCATTGTTCCTACAACTTTCCTTTTCACTTTCTTGCTATCCCTGATGTTTTTAGGACCCATGGTGATTTATTGTATGTATTTAATAATAACAGGCAGCAACAAAAGCAAAAAAAAAACCCACCAAAACACAAAAATATTCACAGCACAATTTCCTGAGATGTTAACAACACGAGGTTTGGTGGTAAACTGGCTCACACTGGCACATTCTTTCTTCTGTTTGTTGCCTGAGAGACACGTGACTGATCATTCAGGTATCAGCATGAAAGGGTTGTCTGGTCAGGAACAGAGTTTTTGTTTGACAAGGAGACATTTTTCTGTGAACAACTTTGTGGGGAACTGAATTGCTTCTAGATGGGAGGTGTTCGAGAACCGAGGTTTGCTGTAAGGGCTTTCTAGAAACTGAACGTAGTGAACAAGGTGGGTAAGTGGCAGAGGAGAGTGAATGAATGAGAAGACCTAAATTAAGCTAAGCTCAGAGGTGTCAGTATCAACTCTAGATTTTAGAATACTAATTCTGCTTTGTTGTGGAAAACAGAGTAGAAGGAACCAAAGTTAGATTTATAAGGTTCTTGAAGTAATTAAAAAAAAAAGGAAGAATGCTGGCCTGAAATGGAATAGGGTGCACTTAGAAATGAGAGAAGTAGTCAGATTCCACAAATATTTAACAGATAAAAGTCAGTACAATTTGAGGCAAGATGGAAACTAAGTTATTCAGAAAGCAGAAGAGAGCCATTATTACCAAGTTTTACTGGTTTGAGGTACTTGGTGTTTAGATATCATTTTCTAGTTTAGGGAACAAAGCAGGTGAATAAAAAACGAATAGATCCACTTTATAAAGCTGAGTTTAACAAGTTTGTGGAATATTGAGAGGAGATGGATATATGAGTCTCAGTTTTGATATCCACATCTGGGCTGAATCTATAAATTTGGGGGTAATTTATAATCAAGCCATGAGAATGTAGAGATGAGGAGAAGAGGAACTAGGACCACACTCTTGGGTTGTATTGTTAACTCTATTTCTCCGCATGCCATGTACACAGTCAACACTATACCACCTTGTTGAGTGCACAGATAAATGCAACTGAAGCCCGGAGCTTAGGCAGACTAAATATTCCACACACTAACCTGCATACTGTTTGCAGTTCTTCAAACTCTCTGTTCTAACATCTGTATACTGCATTGTATCTCAGTGTTTCTGTTATCTTTTCTAAGAAGCGTTTGTGGTTTCACCTGCAGAAATTTACCCAGTCTTCTTTGAGTCCCTGCAGCACTTTATATCATTTTAAGCAACTCTTCACCAAGTATCACGTAATGTAGTTTGATGATTTAAGAGTGGGGGGTCTGAACCCCTGAGTTTGAATCCCTTTTCCTTGCTTACTGTACGCAGTGTGGACTATACATACAATTTGGGTCAATTACTTAACTAGCTTCTCTTTGTTTGTTTTTTAATAGAATTATTAATATACAAGTTAGATGGAGTTTTGGTAAAGTTTAAGTGAGAAGGTTCATGCATAACACTTGGTGCGAATGGGGGCCTGATAAATATTAACTATTATTACTGAAACTGTGCTGTAAAAACAATATGTGAATCCCAATTTGTGTGATTTGGGGCAAATGATCTATAAAATAAGAAAAAGAATGTCTTTCTCATTGTGATGATATGGCATATTAATATTTGTATTTAGCACAGAGACTTATAAATAACAATAATGGTGATGATGATTTACATTGTTTTATATGTATTTGTTTTTCAATCAATATAAGTGGGAAAGAGGTGTTAGCTAGTATTAAGTTAATTGACATTAGGTAACATTTAATTTATGTTTTATAATTTCTGTGTTTCTTTCTCATAATCACTGCCAAATAAACATTTATTGAAGGAAAAAGTCAAGATAACATGGAAGATGAGGCTGTTTTTTTCTGGGCCCAAGTTCTTGTTCAATGTCCTGACACATTTTCTTAGAAAGTGTCATTTTGAGGCAAGGCTATCCTTATATCTAGATGGGCTGAATAATCAACTTATAATTAATTGAGAATTGAGGAGATATCCTTCCTTCCCATATATATTTCTAAATCATACCTGTGATATTAAAGGAGATTTATTACTTTGACTTCTATATTCCTCTATAAAAATTCAAATTATCCCAGACAGTAATAAATTAACTTGGTATCAAATTAATCTACCATATTGAAAGATAAGTTATCAGATTATTTTTCAACTCTGAATTTTGATTGAGAAAAGATTTTAAAATATTAGGGAACAAACTGTGGATGCAAAAGCATAGTGCTTTCACCAAGGAAACTAAATACAGAGGAGAGAATAGATCCTATGGTCTAGTGGGAAGACCTTACATTATAGACAAGAGCATGGACTTTCCTTGGAGCATACGTGGCAGGTGGATCATCATCACTATGAGATGGAGAAAAATAGAAAGAGAAATATTAGAGGAGTTGATGAGATTTAGCTCAATGTCACAGAAAGGAGATGAGAAGCTATCAAAAAACCTTAAGTGGCAACCAATCATTAAACAAAGCCTAGTATGTATTTGATGCATGGAAAGAATTCCACAGGTATAATGAAAGAGCGATGTACTTTTTTGGGGAAACGGTGAAAAAGAAGGTATCTCAAGAGTATTTCACATTATGGGGAGCTCTTTAAATACAAGACAAACTCTTTAGGTTGTGCCTAAAGTTGAAGGTGTCTTTATATTTCTGACAGATGAACGTGAGAAAAACCCACTTAAGGCTTTGGAATCTATCGGGAAAGAACTCTTAACTGGAGTTTTGGATGGCTTGGTGAAAAAAGATGTTCTGAAATTGGAGGAAACTGAAAAGAAAAAATTTAATGATGCCAAACCTAGTGACAAGGCCTGGGTCTTAGTGGATGCTGTGAAACAGAAACACCATGAAGCGGGTCAAATCCTTGTCCAGACCTTTCTTAATACAAACAAAAATTCCACCAGTACAAAAGGTAAGAATGAATCACTTACAACAACTATCCCGAATTTTCCAGAATCTGTTTAGCTCCAATGCCCCTCCAGAGTCCTCTGTACTGCCCCCATCCTTAAATTACTCAAACATTATTTTCACTAACTCTATCATTGTCCTTTTAGGGGCAGCCTTGTCCTTTGTGAGAGGGGATTCGATTTCCAATTAGGTACAAAGCCGAGCTTATGCTTAGATTATTCATGGAAAAAGCTCATTGTAGAGACTTTGTAGTTAGGGACACCTAATCCTGAACCCCGGTTCTGTCACTTTGGCCACTACATATAGGACTTCCTTCAAGTTCCTTAACCTCCTTAGGCATCAGCCTCAGCATTTGTGAAATGGGGACAATTTCAGTAACTTTACAGGGTTTGTAAGGCCAAGAACATAGTCTAGGCATATGCTGACCACTCTTAAGATTTTAGCTCTCATCTTACACTCTTCTCTAAGCTCCAGATAATTTAGCTCTAGCTAAAGATCTAATATATATGTGTATGTATGTATATATAGATATATATATGTATGTATATATATAGATGTATATATACTATACGCCAAGCACTGTTATTTAGTCAGAGAGATAAATACTGAAGTTGCTACCTGCTACCAAGGGCGATGGCTTTGTCTCATCTGGTATCAGTTCCTTCCATTTTGTATCAATTAAAGGGGTTTCCTAAAGATTTCATTAGGTAAAAGATAAAACTGAGCTATTAACAGTTTTATCTACACTCTTAATTCTCTCATTTCTTTCTGCTGCATTGGCAGGCTGCTGGAAATTCCTTTTGGGCAGGCAGCAGGCTGCACTATAATATCTATTATGTTGTAATGAAAGAATTTGTTTCCTTGCTAATTATAACATTAGATGCAACATGGAAATATTAACTCCCAATTTTAACTGCAAACACTATATCTATACATAGACACACAACAATCATTAGGAGATGAGGTTTCTTAAGTTAGAGAGTTCAGCAAGCTTGTAAATAAACTGGAAACAGAGGAGGTTTTTGATGAGAAACACCCTCTACTGAGGGACCAACCCAGTATGCTGAGTGTCTTTACATTGCAAAAATCTTCTGGAATGAGAAAGGAGAGCATGTCTCTGTCTAATCTATAAAAAAAATGTTCAGAAAGCTTGGTTTTCTTAAATACTTACAATGTGCTGCATCTCTAGAGCTTAGGTGCTTAACGTACGTTTCAGAAAGATATTTATCAAAATATATTATGAAAACAACTAACAGAAATAAATGAGTAAAATAGAAAAAAATTATAAAATATAACAACTGAAAATTTTATACAGGATAACATTGCTTTTTTTCTTTTAAATAAAATAAAATCAGAGAGTGCCTTGGTTTGTTCATGTAACTAAAATCAAGGTTTATTCCTATCATGGACAAAGTCATTGTTAACCAGATCTTGGCAAACCTCTCTTCTAATTGTTTATGAATTCCTCTTCCTTCCTCAGACAGGGGAGAGCTCTGGACTTTCCCACCCTTTTGCAAACCCTCAGTCACATGTTTTGGTGAGGGATCATGTCACATATCTCTAAGGATGAGTCAGAAAACAAGCTTCTCCAACAGGGAGGAGTTATTATCTCACATTTTAAAACATGGATTAAAAATTTAGTGCTGGTTGATCAGCCCTTTGGGGTCCAGGATATCCAGTGTATGTTAGAATCTCTAAGCAAAATATTGTCCCTCTCACCCTGGAGTCAGCACTCTGGTTGCTAGATAGCATTTCCCCTTGAGAGAGCTGACTTCACAATTTGGCTAGGAATCAGAGCAGCCAGTCTCCTCTGGACAAGTTAGGAATTCAGGCTGAAGTAGCTGAAAAAATAATAGCTGGCTGGTACAAGATTCAGGATTCTATTAGGTGTTTAGTATGTGTATGTGTCCGTGTTCTGTGTAAATTAGTATGTTATACCATCCAATATGATAACCACCAGCCACATTGTGACTACTGAGTGCTTGAGTAATAACACATGTTGAAATAATAGTTTGGATATATTATGTTAAATAAATTATTATTAAAATTAATTTCATCTGTTTTTCCTTTTATTACATTTTTGGGTGGATCTGCTACCAAGAATTTCTCCCTTCTTTCCCAGTTACATCTCTTCATACTAGAGGTTAGATACAATTATAATTCCTACATTAAAAATGTTAAAAAAAACAAAATAGTGAACAAAAAAATTCTTCTCAAGATTTACCTTCTGTGTCAGTATTCTTAGGTGATAATTGGATCACGGATACAGGTATTAAAGTTTATATCATGTGATGTCATGCCATATATCTTGCAGCTCTTACAGAAATGGCTAAACCGGTTGAGTCAGCAGAAACCACAGATACCCTCAAGCTGTGTCCTCGTGAACATTTCCTGAAAGTGTGTAAAGAAAAGGCTGGAGAGGTAATGTGTTCTATCCATAAAATAGAGAAAGAGAAACTGTTGCTTTCACTAACTACACAATTTCTTAAAACACTAATTGCAGAGTGGTGGGGTGGGGACAGTGATAATCTTTTTCATAGATGTTTTGAGCAAGTAGGAAATCATAACCTCACACAGATTCCAATTTTCTTTCAATCCTATGGTAAAATACAGATCTGTTACTTCATTTATTTGTTTTAATATCTATTTGGGACTTACTACAATTAAGCTATAGTCATAGGATCAAAATATTTATAAGATAATGTAGCTGAGTAATTATTTGCATACTAGTTGAAAAGCCTAGACAGAAAACATGTTTTAAAAATATAATTACAGCCTGAAACCCATTTTATATTGATGTTTTAAAAATAATACTGAGCCTGGTCGGCGTGGCTCAGTGGTTGAGCATTGACCTATGATCTGAGAGATCACAGTTCGATTCCTGATCACGGCACATACACAGGTTGTGGAGTCTCAAGATTCTTGAGTAATTGTCCCAAATATGTTCTGGGACTAGTTCTGGACTCTTGGAAAATAAATCACTTTTTTTCCCCCAGTGTATTTTATTTTTAATTTTTAAATAACTGGAAGGTTCTAAATCACTTTCAATTCTCACCTCTTTCTATTGTCAATTCAATCCATTACAAAGAAAAAGGCAAGGTCTCTGGTACATGAGAAGGGAGAGGGCAGCTATATGAGCCTGTAACAAAGCAACAGTGATTAGTATGTGAAGGTTTAAAAGAGATTTAGGCAAATCAAACTCACTGCATATCTATTTCCTGCAGATCTATCCAATAAAGGAGAGCACGGCACGCACTCGTCTGGCTCTCATCATATGCAATATAGAGTTTGTTCATCTTCAGCTCAGGAGGGGGGCTGAGCATGACGTCGCAGGGATGAAGAAGCTGCTCACAGGCCTCGGCTACAGTGTGATTGCGGAAGAGAAACTCACTGCCAAGGTAAGGGCCCCTCACATCCTCTTACTAACAAATTAACTTTATAGTGTTAGTCAAATACTTTAACCACCGTAGACCACATATCTGTGTGTGTGTGTGTATACATGTATTTAGAAAGTAAAATTATTAGATAGGTGAAATCTCTCTCTCTTTTAAGCTCCAAATATCCTCCATTCCATAAAACTACACAAAAAGTGATTGGCATGCGTACCCACACAATTCTTACTTCCAAGGTGAGATGATTGGGATTCAGACCCAATATTCCCAGAAAATTCTAAAGTAATGAATGTTTTAAAGGCCTGTACTCACCGTGTGAATACTGAGTTCTGACCCTGTCCCAGGGCCTATTTTTGCACTGGGGATAGGTCTGTGAATGAGACGGGGGGTTCCAAGTTCTCACTGATTTAGGTTTACTGATGGGGAGAGGGGGGCAATCAAATTAAAAACAATACAGAAAATTTCAGAGATATGGTGTCTTTGTTTCTCCCTGTAAGAGTGCAAAGAAAGTTAAAAGTAAGCGAAAAAAAGGAACATAGGAGCAAACTGGTGAGTGGGGAGTGATTGTTTTGGCGGAATGGTCAAGAAAAGCCTTGTTAGGAGACAATATAGGAGCTGACAGATGACTACCAGTAACAACACAAGTCTGGAAATAAATGAATAAAATACATTCTAAGAGGGATGGTAACAGATGAAAAGTCTGAACAAAATATGAAACTGGCACATGAGAAATACAGAAAGACCAGTGTGACTAGAGCCTAGAGGAAGAGAAAAAGATGGAATGAGGGAATATACATATGTCAGCAGTTTGATTTTATTCTCAGTACAGTGAGGAAGGTTTTTGAAGGGAAGTGGTATAATACATTTAGGACACAAAGTTCCTATTAAGTAATGAGATAAAAGACAGGGATAGCAAGAAAAAAGTATGTAAGTGAAAATTAGCAAAGGTGAAATGTATCAGGGGGACAGGTCATGTAATGTGGAGCAGACAGCTGAGCCCCCTGCTTCATTGCAGGAAGGAAAAGAAAACGACTATCATCAAGCACAGTGACTGGAACATTACAGATGCTTCTTCTGCTGCTCACATTAAGCAGAAGGTCAGGTTAATGTGAATGCTTGTCCTATTAAAGTAAGATTTTGTGGCCTTTTTCAGGAGATGGAGTCCGTGCTGGAGGCATTTGCTGCCCGGCCAGAGCACAGGACCTCAGATAGTACATTCCTCGTGTTCATGTCTCATGGCATCCTGAATGGAATCTGTGGGACTCTGCATAGCGCTGAAAAACAAGATGTGTTACCTTATGACACCATCTTTCGTATATTCAACAATCGCAACTGCCGCAGTCTCAAGGACAAACCGAAGGTCATCATTATCCAGGCCTGCAGAGGTGGTGAGTTCTGATATGGAAAATCTAAAGGGCATGAGGTGTTTGCTGAGGATTGGGACATGTTTGGTTTTTAGGGGAAATAATCTTAGACCCCATTCAGTGCAAATCAAGTGAACTGAATGCTTGGGAAGCTCCAGTTAGGGGCTTGGTATGGTGAGAAATTGTCTTTTCAGCTGAGACATATCTATTCAATTTAATCCAACATAAGTAGTGAAGGAGATCTTCAGAATCCTTAAATCAAAGTTGAACAAAATTATTTAAACCTTGGAATGAGATCATTTTCATGACAGCTTTAGTTGTAAATGTTTTACAGACATTTTGACATTCTCTGGCTTGAGAAGAATTTCATTCGAAAGCTGGGCTGTTCTGTGTAGCAGCACCCTTCCCTTTCTCATGCATTATTGACAGGGAAATGAGAAGGGAGATGAGGGTACTTGGGATTGCTGTCAAAATTTCCTTTGCTTTTTTTCTGACTTCCAATTGCCTCTCAGCTTTTTGGAACAGTGTTTGGGAGAAAAAGCAGAAATTACTTAGTTAAAAAATGGTAAGTAGGCTCTGCAATTATGCAGATAAGGCTTGAACCCCTTTGCTGTTCTTAGTAAATGGCTTCTTCCAGGTTTATGATACAGTCACTATTTACTGACAAAATGCTGTCACTATTAATCGACACATTGCTCAAAGACGCTAGAGAGAAGCCAAGTCATGTGTGTGGGGGCAGAGGCTTAGTGCCTGTATGTGTCTCCGTGTGTGTGAAACTGATGAGAATAAACATTTAAAAAGAATGAGGGAGGCACACCGTGTGCACACCGTTGATGTCTCCACAGAGAAGCCGGGAGAACTGTGGGTCAGCGACTCCCCAGCCGCCGTGGCAGACAGCTCTTCACAGTCACCCGAGAGCCTGGAAGACGACGCCGTTTACAAAACACACGTGGAGAAGGACTTCATTACTTTCTGCTCTTCAACCCCACGTATGTGTCTTTTGGTGACAGTCCAGGATTTGTGGGCCTGAGGCCACCCCCGAAAGCTTCTAGCATAGAGAGATAGGCTCTATGCAGCAGTGATCTAAGTGCTGTCAAAACGATTTACATTTATCTCACCTATTCTATGGAAACACAGATTCTATATTTTCCACTTTTTAAAACTCTACTTTTATTATTATAAATCAGCGGCACTCTTTACAGTCAAAGGTACCTCAAACATTAAAACAACCTAACACAAGGGACCCCGTTTACCATACACTATTTCAAACCAAATAGTTGATTCAATTTTCTGTCAAATCTACTTAACATTTTGAATAGAGTTTTTATGGATCCTGGGACTGGCTGCCCTTTCTTAAATGATCAACTCCAAGCTCTTTTCTCCATATTTCCATTTGATGCTATTTAGAGTGGTGCCAGTGCAGGGCTCAGCAGGGTGCAGATGTCCTTTAAAAGAGGTAGAAAATGATTCTGTGGGGCTTATTAGGTCTAATAATGGGGGATCAGTGTTTAGTTTTTGACCTCTAGGTAGTCATCTTAAAAAAAAGTCTTACATTTGAGTGTTTCTAATTTTAAAATTTTTGTTTCAAGTCTTTTTTTTAACCACCTCGTGGAGGTTTAATTGATGTACCAAAAGCTGTATATACTTCCTGTATATAAAATCATGAGTTTGGATACAAGTACACACCTGTGAAACCATCACCACAATCTATGCCACAAACATATTCCTCCTCTCAAAAAGTTTCCTTTGCATTTGTCCACCTACTTTGTTTATTATATTGTGAAAGACAGTATGATATATATTCTGTAAACAACCTTGGAGCCAGGTGACCACTTTCTGTTGCTTACTACAAGAGAGTAGGGGAATTCCTTAATCCTTCTGACTGTCTATTCTTTCCTCTGTAAAATGCAGTAATTCCAGTTATCTCTCAAGCCTATTTTCAAAGCCAAATAAATGAACATGAGGCACATAGTAAGAGTCAGTTCCAAGAATATCATGCAATCATTATGTGGTTCTCATGAGTTATCCCTTTAGTTAAATCTCTTCCAGTTTTTTTTCCCGCTTTGTGGAAAATTAGTTAATGTAGAGGTTTAAGTATTTCCCCTAGATATGTCAAATTAATTCCCAAACTATGCTTAAAAAAACACACACACAAAATATATAAAACAAAAATGTAATAAAAAAAAATTCAAGGCCACAACCCAAGGCTTACCTCTCCTTAACTTTACAGATCATATATCCTGGAGAGACCCCGAAAGAGGTTCTCTTTTCATTGCACAACTAATCGCATGCTTCCGAAAATATTCTTGGTGCTATCACCTAGAGGAAGTGTTTCGGAAGGTAAGCTTCTTTTTCTTTTTCTAATCATTTTTTGTGTGTGTATGTGAAGGAAGACTTTACTATTATTCTTAATTCAAGTGACTATCACAGACTTTGCCGGGTAAACAAAAGCAGAGCAGTGGCTGGTTTCTGTTATCCAGGGATTTTAAAATCTGATTTAGAAAAAAGATGTCAATACACCACAGCAGGAGATCAAAATGGAACAAAATAATTTAAAATGGAAGCTTATCTGTTATGGTCTATAAAGTCAAAGAATGGAAAGTATCTCAAATCAATTCTTATTGGTTAATTAATTAAATAAATATATATTAGGTGTTCTACTCCGTAATTGTTGCTATCCCGGTGACACAGGGTTAGATGAGACATTGTGTGTCATCATAAGGCTACCTAGGATCTACATTTTTGTGAGAGAGATGGATAATACACAAGTAGGCCAACAAACAAATGTATCATTAGAGATTGTGATAGGGTCCATAACAAAAAAGATCTAGGGCATATGAAAGAAAATACAGGAGAAGACACTCTTTGAATGCAGTGGTCCAGAAAGGAAGACAATATTCTTTCCCCACCTCAAGATATTCCTTATTCCCATCTCCCTCCTGATTTGTTTTCTTCCACTGTTCTGACTACCACCCATTCAGTATATGTTTTGTTGTTTTTTTTACCTGTATTTACTCAATTGAATGCAAACTTCATGCAGGCAGGAATTTGCTCAACACCTCAACATGCTGGCACATAGGAATTGATATCCATTCAATAAATAAATGCATGAATAAATGAACAGATATTCTCCCTCCAGCTCCGCCCCTTTTTTGGGTGAAAGGTATTAGTATTAAGAATATGGGAAAGTGTGGTGGTTTTTTAAGTTCAAAACTCTAGAGAACAGTAGCACACCTGTGGGAAAGAGAACTACACCTCTAGTAAACGGGAGAAGATTGCATTGTAATGTGAGTTAGCGTTTCTGTGAATGGGAATTTAGGAAATTAAGTCCTGTTAGATAATAGGAATTAGACATTGTACTTTCAAGGGTATTGTTCTCTCCTAAAAATAGTCTAGAAATAGTGTTATCAATGGGGACAGATCCTCTTCCTCACTGGTTGCTGGTGGGAGTGGGTTTCTTGTGATATCACAGGAAAAGGAATTTTCTGAGACTCGCACAAGAGGATGAAATATTGTAGAAAGCTTTATTTTTGTGGACTTATGCCCCTGAGTTTATGAGGTTCCATTTCCCACTATCCAGCCAAGAAAGAAGTCCCATTTTGTTTCCAGCAGATCTAAAATGGAAGCCAGGATCCAGAGTTTCTGTTCCATGTCTCCACAGTCAAATGCAGCATCAGGCTAGCTTAATTTGTGTTCCCAGTTGCAGTCCATCAGTACATTATGTGTTGGGTCCACATGGCCATGGGCTATGTGCTTATGGAGAGAACAGGGGCAAGGGAACCAGAGAACCAAAAGAACCACACAAGAGAACAAGCACCTTTATCATCAGGATTATGCATTCCCAGATTTTCATGGGTTTGCAATGGCCCTGCCTGCTCTAACTAATGCATTATTCCCCAGGTTTGACTGACAGGCACTTTCCCCTTTCACCTCAACTCATTATGCATGTGTTCATCACCTGTTGGACCCCTTCCCCTAGTGATCTGCAGGGAGTGGTTCCCTGGGGAGTGTGAAATTGCAGCTTCCTGGTGAAATTGCCCTAATGACATGCCTAAAATGTCTGGCCTTCCCCCTTAGCTCCTTTCCTATTATTAATAATGAGCTAATTACAATGGTATCAATACAATCTCATTTATCAGTCCATGACAAAAAACTTCAGAGGTCAGCCTGGTGGTTAGGATGTGAAAGTTGTTGTGTTCAGGTCTTAGGGACAAAATTTTGGTTTGTGCCTTATTGAATTGAGGAGTTAGTCTTGGAGGTTGAAGGTAGAGGATCTTTGAGATTCAGTTCTTATGAACTGACCACAGGAGATCAGTTCAGATCCATGGAAAATAGAAGAAATGAACTTTGAAAGATCTTGGGTTAGGCATGAGGTGTTTACTTTGAGATAAAGAGTATATTCTGAACTTGGGCATTACTTCTAAATAGTAGGGTGGCAGTGACAGGGAGTTAGAATGTTTATGGGCTTGGTCCCATCAACCCTAGGAGTACCCTTCATTCCCAGAAGTGTTTGGCTCATGGTGCAAAATGTTTTCTGAGAGTGTATAAGAGTTATGTTTCATCTAGAACCTCTTTTTGTTTTTAGGTACAACTATCATTTGAAAAACCAGATGTTCGAGCCCAGATGCCCACCATTGAAAGACTATCCATGTCAAGATATTTCTATCTTTTTCCTGGCAATTAAAAATAGTAAGTTTCAGAGCTATTGGCAGGTATAATAAATGGGAAAGTAATACTGGTGGTGAGGTCCAATGACTAATGACAGCCATTTGCTTGGGTGGTCAACTTAATGTTGCTTGTTGATGTAATTTGGTGATTAGATGTTATTTTTTGCTCTACTTCTAGGAATCTGTAACCTCCTCTATCTCCAAATCAATTAATCTATCAGTCAGCCAATCAAGGAGAGAAGTCAGGAAGACAAGAAGTAATAAACAATGAAGGACACAGAGGAGCAATTAATAAAACAGAAATGTACTCATGCTTCCATTATTACTAATTTTTCTCTCCCACCTCTCTCTCTCTATTTCTCTTTCTATTTCTTTCTGTCTCTGTCTCTCTGTCTTTCTGTCTCTCTGTCTCACACACACACACACACACACTGAATTACCAAACATTGCCTCAGATCCTAAAAAAACACCAGGAAACAGAGGAAATGAGTGTGAAGGAAGCAGATATTTGGTCCTTTAAGTGCAGATATCACATTATTGGCCTTGAACTCCCATTACCAGACAGTATAAAATATATCCTGGATTGTAATTTTTGTGTTGATGCAGTTTCTGGCTCTCTGACTATTCTCACAGTGTAGATCACAGAACACTCTGAGTCTGCTCTCAGGTCCTTAATTATTGCTGGGAAACCCCTTTAAGCATCCATGTTAACACACATTGTTGTGTGTGTATGTGTAAATATATTTTAGAATGGGCTCATTTTGTTTAGAGCCAACAATTATTTTACTCACTCATGACAGCTTTATATCATACTGTATTATATTATTAATCTCCCTTTCAACAGCATAATTAAATTATACTTTATTATAAAGTTTATCTCAATTCTTTAAATCTTTACCCACCATCTTCTCCTCCTGGTTTGTGACTCCCTGGTTGCATAATTGCATAGATACTCCATCAGAATAGGTTTTATTGCCTAATTAGTCTAATAGAACCACATTTAGGAATTGAGCTATTTGACTAATATTTATCAAGCACTTATAATGTTCCGAGTTCTGTTCTAGAATCTTAGAATATACCAGTGTACAAAATAAATGGAGTCCTTGCTCTCAGAATGCTCATACTCTAGTGAGTGGAAACAGACTCTAAGTACACAAACAAGCAACTATCTGTCACAGTGATAAGAGCTAAGAAGAAAAATAAAGCAGGTTAAAGAGATGAGAGAGATGGGTGTTGTACTGTAATAGATTATACAGGAAAGGCTTCTTTGAAGTGACAAAATAATGAAATCAGAACAGAGAGTGGACAGAGTGGGATAGCAAACCTTGCTATTCTATGCAGAAAAAGTGTTACAGTTTGGGGACTAGAAAGTACAAATGCCTTGAGGCAGAAATGTGCTTAAGATGTTTAAAGAACTTCCAAAAGGCAGTGGGCTGGAGGAGAATGAGAGTGAGGGAAATGACAGAGACAAATTCAGAAAATGGTGAAAATCCTGGTCTCATGGGCCTTGGTGATCACATGGTAAGTGTTCTAAAATTTTTATCCTGAGTGAGATAGGATGCCTTTGAATGCCTTTTTTTCTAAAAAACAAATATGTTTTTATTGATTATTTTTTTAGAGTGAGAGAGGGAGGAGGGAGAGAGAGAAATATCGATTAGCTGCCTCCCACACACCTCGGGCAAGTGCCATGACAGGGAATCGAACCAGCCACCTCTGTGATGACAACACCCAACCAATTGAGCCACCCCAGCCGGGCCCTTTGAGTGCTTTTGAACATAGAAATGAGGTCATCTGATTAGATTTTACAAAGATCCTCCTGAGTACTTTCTGTGCATATGCTGCAAAGGTGCCAGTCAGAAGCCAAGGGGAGCGGCAAAAGCCCAGGGGGAAGTTGGAAAGGGTTCCTGACAAGGGTGGATTAAAGGCTTCTGGGAGCTGCACCCTCACCTTCTGTTCTGTTTTTCCTCTTCAGGAGATTACAGCCGCCTTGCCCCCTTGGTCAACTCCTAGGAGCACCTTACCCAGCGTGGCACATATATTTAAACTTTGGTATTTAAATAAAAATGAAAACAAATAAGCTGCATCTTTGGGTCCTTTAATAGAAAATAGAACTTCAGTTACAATGGTGGGTGAATGGAAACGACCTGGAGGGAGCGAGCTGGATTTTCTAGCTCATGATTCATCGGACCTGCGTTTACCGAGAGGAGAGAACCAGCGTGGACTTGCCCTCGGCAACAGGAGAAGACAGGAGCTGTACAGTGGTCATCTCGTCTGTACACTCATCAAACCCACGGCGTAGTGTGGTTCAGAGTTTGCTAATTTAGTACTTAACCAACATCATAGGCTCGGATAATCTTTTTTCTCAGCAAATTATTATTTTAGCAAATTATTCCCATGGATCTTTCTTTCTACTCTCAGTTAATTCACTTGAGAAGTCGGAAAAATAGCAAACCAATAATAAAAGAGAAAAATGCAAATAATAAATATTTAAAAATATCAATGAGATATCGAGACAAAAAAAATTGAACAGGTCAGAAAAAGTAAAAGCTAGTCTTTTAAAAATACTAATAGAAGACATTCAGTAAGATTATTAAAAATTTGAATTAACACAAAGACATTATGGGATATCAAAAAACCATAAACACAAGTGAACATAAATGCAGAAAAGTCATGATACGGTCATATGTAATATAGATGAAATTCTAGAAAAAGCAAATCAACAAAATCCATGAAGAAATAAAAAGCCAAATGTATCAAAAAATATTAAATACATTAATTTTTTGTTATATCTACCTGCAAAAAGTTAACAGACACAACTGTTTGTAAAGACATGTCTTTCAAAACCCCTAAGAAAGTGCTGAGCTCAACTATATAAATACTTCCAGATAATAAAAAGAGAAGTAACCTCTTTAAATTCTTTTGTAGGGTTAGTAAAAAACTGATGCAAAACTAATGGCTTTGAGGTAAAGTTAGAAAAACGTAGGTTGATTTCTCAGGAACATTGACATAAACACTCTAAATAAGGTGTCAGCAAATCAAATCCAGCCACATATTTTATAATAATAATATTTTTAGCCAGCTACTATTAACTCTGGGAATATAGTTATAGTTTAATAACAGAAATATTTATGGTAGCATTTTTCAAGAGATTAAAGAAAAAAGTGTGATATTTTAAAGATATTTAGAAAGGCATTTAATAATATTCATAATTCATTAGTGATTTAAAATGAAACCTTAGAAAAAGAGGAAGAAAAGCAATTTCTTAATTTAACAGCATGGGCCTAATAAAAGCTTAACAGTAAAATAGGAATAGAGAAAAAACAATATGAGAATATAGAGGGTGTCCCATAAAAATGTATGCACATTTTAACAGCTGATAGCTCAAATTTGAAAATGAAATATATTTTAATAAACACTGCCTTTATAATTATTCAAAGTGTGTGTATACATTTTTGGGGACACACTATAAATATCCTTGTGCAGAAATATTACAGTATTATGTTTAAAAAGTCAAAAATAATTCCATTAAATTTTGCACTAGACTTCCAAAAAATAAAACCAAAAGTAAAAAATATTTGGAAAACAAAATTTCATTAATTGAAATCTTTTATTTTTTTAAAATCATTTAAAAATTTTTAATTACAGTTGGTATACAATATTATATTAGCTTCAGGTGTACACTCCAGTGATTAGACATTATTTAAATTACCAAGGGATCATCCCGATAAATATCATACCCATCTAAGGTAGGAATCTACTGAGAAATTATGAGAATAATTAATTGAATTATCAGAGTTACATTTTATGAGGATCACTCTGGCTATAGGGTTAAGATGACAATGACAGTGATAGGGCCAAGGTCAAAGCAGAGGAGCACAGGCTATTGCAAAAATTCAAATATGATGGTAGTCCAGATCTGGATGATAGAAGAGAGGGTAGTGAGCAGCCTTCACTATTTGAAAGGATAGCCAGCAAAACTGAAGGAAGTTCTGAGAAAGAATAGAGAACTGTGTTCTACTCTGAATAACAGGAAGTGCGAAATTGGCTTTAATACCTCAAAGAATAAAATAGGACACACTCTCAAAGGTGGTGAGTTTGGAGGGATTGAAGCATCAAAATTAGATGTCTACCAGACATTCAAAAGATACACCCAGTTGACATTGGTTATATGAGAATGGCATTCAGGGAACAGGCATAAGCTGGAGGCTAAAGTTTTGAGTGTCTTCACGTATATAAACAGTATTGAAAACTAAGATACTGGAGACGCTGCTAAACAGGTGAGGGGGGAAAAAGCAAAAACCAAAGATGTGAATAGCAGCCAATGAAGTAACAGGACAATCAAGATAAAGATGTGATTTGGAAAGCAAATGAATGAAGGTTTTCAGGAAGACATGCAAACACCACTGTGAAATAATTCTAATAAGTCAAAAAAATAACAGCACTTAACATTTAATTTTGGCAACATTGAAGTCACCAGTTACATTAACGAGAGTTGTTTTGATAGAGGGGTAGAGACAAAAGAGTTCAAGAAAGAATGCAAAAGCATTTGGGGAAAGTAAGGGTAAAGAATGCTTTTGAGGAGTTGTGTGGAAATGGGATCAAGAGCGTTATTTTTAACATCTTGCTGACCTGTTATTTTAAGCCGGAACTCAACCATGTGGCTGGCTACTTTTCCTCTTTTAAAACTCTACATTGCTTTCAGACCTTAAAATTACTTAAATTAATGTAAGTGCGGAAACAAGTTATCTCGTAACCGGTCAGCAACGTTGGGACACAGAAACACGAGCATACTCGTGACCAGTCAACAAGGTGTTTTAATAAGGGGGGATTATAGTGTTTTTTAGGGTTATCATAATGACAGGATTAGTGGGAAAAATAATGATGTAGGAGAGCAATGAGACTATTGTTGAACAATGTCCTTGACTAAGTGAGATTGAGTGAATAGAAGAAAAAATTGATGGTTTAGCCTTAGATAAAACTGCAGGAGTAAAGCTCAAGTATATGAGACCAGGTAATAGTGAGTTGGTAGGCATTGTTTGAATTTAATGTCAGAAAATATAGGGATAAAACAGGTAGGTTATTGAGAGTTCTGAAGATCACCACCAGAAAAACAAAACAAAAAAATTTTAGATAAATGATATATAGAATGTGTTATTGAAAATGGAAAGACTTGTATGGAGAATGAAGTTTTCATTATATATGATTCAGGGCTATTGGATAAGCTGCCTTATATATCTACTAATTTCACCAAACATTTAAAAATGATAAGCTAGCAACACTTTTAATACTGTACAATCATCCAATATTGATATAGTTCTTAAAGGGTTGACTTTTTATAAATATATGTCATCTATTGTCAAATTAAAAAAAAAACCAAAGTATTGATAATATGGAAAAAAGTTATAGGTAAATATATATTTTTCAGTTATCTATTGCTAAGTAATAAACTAGTCAAAGACTTAGTAACTTAAAGCAATGAGCTTTTTTATTGTTCACAAGTCAACCAGTCGAATGGGTGGTTGTTTTTATTTCTGGAATTACCCATGTGCCTGAGATCACCTGCATGTAGGGTAGGCATCTCTACTGACATTGCTGGGATCTCTCATATATTTGAAAATCATCTGGCTTGAAGCTGGTCCAGGATAACTTTGACTGAGACAACTGGGCTCTCTTCCCTGTAATGTCTCTTACCCTTTAGCTATCTGCCCAGGCTTATTTGCATGGAGGCCCAGGTGTCCAAGACGGAGGGGTTCATAATGCCTCCAAAGACCTAGGCTCAGATTGCACAGTGTCCCTCTACTGCACCATGTTGGCCAAAACCAAGTCATAATGCCAGTCCATAGTCAGGGCAAAGAGCATAGATTCAAGAAGACCAATCATTGGGGCCATCTAAAATCAGTATTGTATAAAGTACTTTTTAAGAGGATAGGACAAAATTCACAAATATGCAAAGTAAACATATAATTGTGATAACTTTGTAGTGTGAAATTAAGGAAGCTGGATGATCTTACTCCATTTTATAAATTTTTATATGGTTTAATTTTAATGGCAAGCGACTATTTTTGTAAAATTAAGTAGAAGAGTCCTTTGTGCATTCAACAAATAAAAAATAGACACATGAATACATGAATAAACAATACCCAGAACTGACAGCTAAAGAGATCAGGAAAAGTTTCATTGAGTAGGGGAAAATGGACTATCTTGTTTCATCAAATACTATAAATTAGGCACTATTCTAGGTATGTTTATATGTAATTGTTTAATAAATCTTAACTGATTTTTTTTTTTAATTTATCTTTATTGTTGAAAGTATTACAGGTGTCCCATTCCCCCCGCCCCCAATCGATTCCCTCCACCTTGCTCCCACCCGCTCCCCAGGCCTTCACCCCATTATTGACTGGGTTATGCTTATATGCGAATAACTTCTTTGGTTAATATCTTCCCATCCTCCACCCCCCTTCTTTCTTCCCTCTGAAATATCATGGTCCTCTATTGCATGCACCAGTGTCTCTGGATCTATTTAGTTTGTCAGATTCTTTTGTTCATTACCTTCTTCTTAAAGAAGACCCTTCAACATTTTCTGTAGTGCTGGTCTGGTGGTGATGAACTCTTAGCTTTTCCTTGTCTGAGAAGCTCTTTATCTGACCTTCAATTCTAAATGATAGCTTTGCTGGGTAGAGCGATCTTGGTTGTAGTTCCACGTTTTCCATCACTTTGAATATTTCTTGCCACTCTCTTCTGGCCTGCAAAGTTTCTGTTGAGAAATCAGCTGACAGTTATATGGGTGCTCCCTTGTAGGTAACTAATTGCTTTTCTCCTGCTGCTTTTAAGATTCTCTTTTTGTCTTTAACCTTTCGCATTTTAATTATGATGTGTCTTGCTGTGGGCCTCTTTGGGTTCCTCTTGTTTGGGACCCTTTGTGCTTCCTGGGCTTGTAAGTCTATTTCTTTTCCCAGGTAGGGGAAGTTTTCTGTAATTATTTTTTCAAATAGGTTTTCAATTTCTTGCTCTCTTTCCTCTCCTTCTGGTACCCAAATAATACGAATGTTGGGCCTCTTGAAGTTGTCCCAGAGGATTTCTCGGTTCTTTTTTCTTTTTGCTCGTCTGGTTGGGTGTTTTTTATTGCCTCGTGCTCCAAATTGCTGATTTGATTCTCAGTGTCCTCTACTCTACTGTTGATTACCTGTAAACTATTCTTCATTTCAGTTCATGTAGCCTTCATTTCAAACTGGGACTTTATTATGTCATTGATTTTCTCAGTTATTTTTGTAAAACTCTTACTAATATGGTTGAGCATCCTTATAAACAAAATTCTGAACTCTGTATCTGTTAGCTTGCTTGGATCTATTTCATTTAGTTTCTCTTCTAGAGATTTCTTCTGTTCTTTCTTTTGTGACATGTTTCTTTGCCTCTGCATTTTGGCTGCTTTGTGGTGTTTGTTTCTATGTATTAGGTAGAGCTGCTCTGTCTCCTGGAATTTGTAGAGTGGCTTTGTGTAGTAGGTGTCCTGTAGGGTCCAGTGGCTCTGCCTCCCCAGTCACCTGAGCTGGGCCTTCTAGGTGCTCCCCTGTGTGGGCTATGTGCACTGCTCTGTTTTAGTTGAGCCTTGGTTGCTGTTGGTGTCATTAGGAGGAATTGACTCCCAGGCCAATCAGCTGTGAGGAGCAGCTGCAACTACAGCCAAAGAGCTGCTGTGCTAGAGAAACCCCTATGGAGCAGGATTTACTTTAGTGAAGCTTTGGTGTTCACCAAGTGCGCCCCTTAAGTGTGATACTCATGGATGTGGTAGGGTTGTAATCCACTGTGGTCGAGTCTGACCACCAGGTGCACTGTCTCTGGGGCCTTGCCCAGGGCCACCCAGCATGAGCTACACAGCAAACCGTAGTTGGCTGCTACTTGTGCTGGGCTTGGAGGTGTCCAGGAGAGGCCAAGCTATGAGCCAATGCAGGCTGCCACTAGTGCCAGGCCTGGGGCTGCTTATCAAGTCATATGGGGCCCACTGCTGCTTGTTTGAGAGATTTTAGGAAAGTCCTAAGCATGAGCCTCGAGAGGCCACTAGCATAGAAAAGCCCCTGGAAATGGCCTGGATGAGCTGCAGGTGGGGAGGGGCGGGGCCTCCGGGAATCACGGGGCGGGAGTCAGGTGCTGGCGACTCAAACATGGCGCCTGCCTGCCGGCTGTGTGTGGGGAGGACTCGCCAAAGGAGCCATGGCCTCCGCCAGCCCTTCTGCCCGGGAGGAAGCCGCCCTCCGCCTCTCGCCCGGATCTCAGGCAGGTTAGTTCCTCCCCGAGTGTCCCGGGTCCTTTCCGGCTGCTGCCCGGCGCTGGGCTCAGAGGGAGCGTCCAAGTGAGTCCGTGCCGGGCCCTTTAGAGGAGCTGCTGGGGCTCCCGCAGCTTCCATGACCCTCAGGGACATTCCAGGCTGGTTTCACAGTCCGGAGTTGTGGGGACGTCTCTTCCCGGCCCTGGAGCCCTGGGCTGGGGGTGTGATGTGGGGCTGGGACCCCTCACTCCTCTGAGAAACCTCTGCTGCCGAAATTCCCTCCTGGGTTTACCCGCTGCACCAGGTATGGGCCCGAGGCCGAGTCTCCATGATCCAGCCCCAATCTGCCTGCTTCCCCACCCCTCCTACCAGTCGCAGTGCCTCTTCAATTCCCTGGTTGTGGGGCTTCTGTTCAGCCAGATTTCAGGAGGCTCTGAGTGACAGTGGCTCTGTGTTTTAGTTGTAATTTTGATGTGGTTCCGGGATGCGGCAGGCGCAGCTGTGACCTACATGGCCCTCTTGTTTCCTCCTCTTAACTGAATTTCTTAAACCACACATCTAACCTTTTATTTTCAGATTGAGTGCTGGACTTTTCTCACCAATGCTTCAAGTCTCCATTGTTCTTATTTTGCAGATACCACTTAATTTGAATACAGTATAACAATTCTAAAGTTATCTTTACTTATTACTATTATTTAAACTGAAAAATAATCCTGTGCACATTTCACTAAAATGGAACTTACCTTTTTCAATGTACAAAATAAAGTTGATTTTTGGTTTCTTAAAAAAAAAGAAAACAAAGAGAAGAAAAGAGATTATACATTGGATTTTTAAAACAGTGATACTCCCATCAAGTTGGGCAGTTACCAGCCAGTTTCTTGCTCCCCTCAAGCCTTCCACATTAACACTTCACTTTCAGGGCTGAGCAGACATCAGCCACATGGGCCCTCCCTCCTATTTGGTGGCTAAGGGGTGGCACAAGGACAAGTAAGGGTCAATTTGATTTATTAACTGTGTTAAAAATAGACTAGAAAACAAAACAGAAACATGTGCGTGTGTGTGTATCACATTCTGGTGACTTTGTTATATCAAACAAAAAAGACAGGTTTTGCTCTGTTTTCCAAAGGAAAGAAGTTACGAATCGTAGGAGTCAAATCAAATTCTCTCCTGGAAAGAGAAGCAGCAGTTTTCCATTTAGGCAATAAAAACCCATGTGTTAGCTGAAACAGGAAAGGAGATTGCTTTCACTTTAAGACTTTTCCTGCCCGGGGAGCCAGAGCAGCGATGGCTGGTGAGTGGCTCCAGTTTTTCGACTATTTATGGCTGTGTTTTGGGGGACTTATAGCTCAAGAGGTTGAGGTTGGGGAGAGGAGCAGAGCCACGAGAGGGGCACTCACCAGACAAAACTATTTTACCCTGGGATGTGGGCGATGGGAGCTCGGGTCACACAAGTGACACAGCTAACACACAAAGTGCTTCGGTTCATGTGTTACAGCTTCTGGGAAACAAGGGGAAAACGTACAAAATCTGGACCTGTATTCTTGAACCTTCCCTGTGCTTTTAGGCTTTTCTTTGGGCTCACACTGACGTGGGATTCTCACCCATTTTATGAGCATTCTCTGGCTTGGGCAAGGCCCTGCCGAGGAGGAGTAACTTTATCTGCTGCGTGCTTCTCCCTGCCTGACCTTTCTATTGCAGCCGCGAGCGAACCAGCTGTGGTTCGGGCTCTCAGCCTCTGCAGACAGAGCGGCCTTCTGCTCTGCCCATGGAAACAAAATGCATTCTTCTACAGGTGCAATATGTTCATGTTTCCCTACCATACCTACTGAATACCAGGCGTTTGTAAGCTAAGCACTGATAAATGTACAGGAAGTGAAAAGATGGTGGGTGATAAATGTACAGGAAGTGAAAAGATGGTGGGTGATACAAAAACTGACCCGAGTCGGCTGTCATCGACCTCCTTAGTGAAGTTGCTTCATGCCTCTGAACCTCAGTTTCCCCATCTATATAAAGGAACGCGCTTGAACAAGATAGGTGTTATTTTAAGTGTGGTCTGTGGCATCACCTCAGGAATGGTTAGGAATGAAAATTCACAGAAATGAAATAAATTGCAATGAAAACTTGATAGATCCATTCTGATCTATCAAATCAGATATTTTTTAAAGAGAGAGAAAAAGAGAGATTTGTTGTTCCACTTATCTATGCATTCATTGGTTGATTCCTGTATGTGCTCTGACTGGGGATGGAACCAGCAACCTTGGCTTATGGGAATGACGCTCTAACCAGCTGACCTACCCGGCCAGGGCCTAACAAATCAGAATTTTTGCAAATCGGCCCATGCAGGCAGCTCTCATTTATCAAGCTTGTCAGATTCTTTGGCCTAGAACCTACGGAAGGTCCTGTTTACATCTAAAATACAATCATTCTTACAGACAAGAGACAGAAAAAAGATCCCATTTACTAGGTGAAGGTGATTACCAAGAACATGATTGATGGCATCTTTGATGATTTGGTGGGAAAGAATGTTGGAAATAAGGACGAGTTACTAAGATTAGGAGCAAGATTTGACCTGGCTGTGAACAGGACCGAAAGCCTCCTTGAGGCCCTCACTGAGAAAATGCAAATGGCAGGTGAAATACTTGTGGAATATCTCTTCAACCCCAAGAAACTGCCGAGTTTAAGTGAGTATTTCCGACCAAAGGGCCAGTAACTTGTTTATCTACTCTCTTTATGCCGTTTTTGTGTTCTTATTTCTGTTCACATGTGGAGAATGAACTATCCACATCTCTAGCACTCCCTTTGTCTGACTTTCTTATTTTGTACTTTAAAATGCCCTGGTCTACTCCTTTCCTATTCCAACACCCCCAATCACTTTGCACGGATACTTTTTTTTTTTTAGCAATTGTCATCTTCGATCATTCCATAACATTTATTTGTTCATTATATATCTCCCTGCTAAAATGTAAGCTCCATGAGGCATGTATCTCTGTCTGCTCTGTTCAAGAATGTATCCCAGACTCACAGAAATGGCACCTGATAGGTGCTGAGTAAATATTTGTTAAATGAATCAGTGGTGCTGGAGTCGAATTAAATTTAATGAGAGTTTTTAGCTAATCTGTGCAACTCTGGCGGTACACCATGGATGTTAGAGTCATTCCCAGATATAGAATATTTAGTAGGGAAAACCCACCATCTTCTGCTTAGTGATGGCTTGTCCGAAAAGACAAATCTCTAGGAACCTATGTTTGTCATTGTTTAAGGAGGACGTAGGGAATTTGAGGGTAAAAGAAAAATGTATCTTTCTCTCTAGAGCAGGGCTGGGGAAACTTTTTTCTGCCAAGCGCCATTTGGATATTTATAACAGCATCCTCAGGCCATACAAAATTATCACTTAAAAATTAGCTATGAAGAAAGCTCCTAGATTTATTGAATCTTGAGCCCCATCTGCAGTTGCCTTGGCGGGGCCAGACCAAAGGATTTTGTGGGCTGGGTGTTCCCCATCCCTGCTCTGGAGCATGGGTTGGCCACATTTTTTCTTTGGAAGGACAGATAGTATTTTAAACTTTTTGAACCATGTGATCTCTGCCAGAGAACCACTCAAATCTACTGTTATAGCATGAAATCAGCAAGATATAAGAAGTATAGAATGAGTGTGGATGTGTCCCAATAAAACTTTATTTACAAAAACAGGTGTTGGGATGAGTTGGGCCTGCAGGCCATAGTTTGCTGACCCCTACTCTAGAGTAAAACATTCATGGGTATGTTCTAAATCCTCAGAACATCCCTTGGCGATTGTTTTGCTGTTGCTGAAAGAAGAATTTTTATAGAGATGTATTCTTCCTCCAGAGAATGAAAAACGCTTTTGCAGAAAAGCCTTGATTAAAGAATTTAACTCTTCCCTGTGTTATATAAACAAGAAGATAGCGAGCTCTTCCTCATTTCATAGAAACTTGGCCTCCCCCTCTGCTTGGCAGGATGGCGCTGCCTCTAAAATAAAGCCAGAGCTTAGAGAGTGAGCCAGGTCTCCAGGCTTCCTACGGTAGCCCCATGCAGAACACAGTCATCTCCTTGTCAGTGCAAGGGAAAGAGCCTGAAGTGTGTAGGTTCCAGAAACTTACTTCTGCTAATAAATGTTCTTTTCTTTCAGAACATCACCCAGAAAATGAGGATGATGAATCTGACAGCAGTGAATCTTCCTCCTCGACAGGTAACTGCCTCCAAATCTCACATCACAGGTGAAAGCTTCTGATGTTGTCAGAATATATTCTGGTAAAGACTTAGAAAACCTGTGTTCTCAGTCAACTGTCATCTTTGGAAATAACCTTCAGAGTAGAGCACTGATGCTTAACTATTTGTTCATTCCGCCTCAGAATCTGAAAGTGAAAGTGAAAGCGAAAGTGAAGAAAATGAAGATGAGGAAAATGCCCAATCCGCCAAATCCGCCAAATCCGCCAAGTCCGCCAAGTCCGCCAAACCCGCCAAACCCGCCAAACCCGCCAAGTCCGCCAAACCCGCCAAGTCCGCCAAACCCGCCAAGTCCGCCAAGTCCGCCAAACCCGCCAAGTCCGCCAAGTCCGCCAAGGCCGCCAAACCCGCCAAGTCCGCCAAGTCCGCCAAGTCCGCCAAGTCCGCCAAACCCGCCAAACCCGCCAAGTCCGCCAAGTCCGCCAAACCCGCCAAGTCCGCCAAGTCCGCCAAGTCCGCCAAGTCCGCCAAGTCCGCCCAAGTCCGCCAAGTCCGCCAAGTCCGCCAAGTCCGCCAAGTCCGCCAAATCCGCCAAGTCCGCCAAGGCCGCCAAGGCCGCCAAGGCCGCCAAGTCCGCCAAGTCCGCCAAATCCGCCAAGTCCGCCAAGTCCGCCAAATCCGCCAAGTCCGCCAAGTCCGCCAAGTCCGCCAAGTCCGCCAAACCCGCTAAACCCGCCAAGTCCGCCAAATCCGCCAAGGCCGCCAAGTCCGCCAAGTCCGCCAAGTCCGCCAAGTCCGCCAAGTCCGCCAAGTCCGCCAAACCCGCCAAACCCGCCAAGTCCGCCAAACCCGCCAAACCCGCCAAACCCGCCAAGTCCGCCAAGTCCGCCAAGTCCGCCAAACCCGCCAAACCCGCCAAACCCGCCAAACCCGCCAAACCCGCCACACCCGCCAAACCCGCCAAGTCCGCCAAGTCCGCCAAGTCCGCCAAGGCCGCCAAACCCGCCAAGTCCGCCAAGTCCGCCAAGTCCGCCAAACCCGCCAAACCCGCCAAACCCGCCAAACCCGCCAAACCCGCCAAGTCCACCAAGTCCGCCAAGGCCGCCAAGGCCGCCAAGGCCGCCAAACCCGCTAAACCCGCCAAGTCCGCCAAGTCCGCCAAACCCGCCAAACCCGCCAAACCCGCCAAGTCCGCCAAACCCGCCAAACCCGCCAAACCCGCCAAGTCCGCCAAACCCGCCAAGTCCGCCAAGTCCGCCAAGTCCGCCAAGTCCGCCAAACCCGCCAAACCCGCCAAACCCGCCAAACCCGCCAAGTCCGCCAAGTCCGCCAAACCCGCCAAACCCGCCAAATCCGCCAAATCCGCCAAACCCGCCAAACCCGCCAAACCCGCCAAGTCCGCCAAGTCCGCCAAGGCCGCCAAACCCGCCAAACCCGCCAAAACCGCCAAGTCCGCCAAACCCGCTAAACCCGCCAAGTCCGCCAAGTCCGCCAAGTCCGCCAAGTCCGCCAAACCCGCCAAGTCCGCCAAACCCGCCAAACCCGCCAAACCCGCCAAACCCGCCAAACCCGCCAAGTCCGCCAAATCCGCCAAGTCCGCCAAGTCCGCCAAGTCCGCCAAACCCGCCAAACCCGCCAAGTCCGCCAAGTCCGCCAAACCCGCCAAACCCGCCAAACCCGCCAAGTCCGCCAAGTCCGCCAAGTCCGCCAAACCCGCCAAACCCGCCAAACCCGCCAAGTCCGCCAAGGCCGCCAAGGCCGCCAAGTCCGCCAAGGCCGCCAAGGCCGCCAAGGCCGCCAAGGCCGCCAAGGCCGCCAAGTCCGCCAAGTCCGCCAAACCCGCTAAACCCGCCAAGTCCGCCAAGTCCGCCAAACCCGCCAAACCCGCCAAACCCGCCACACCCGCCAAGTCCGCCAAGTCCGCCAAGTCCGCCAAGTCCGCCAAGGCCGCCAAACCCGCTAAACCCGCCAAGTCCGCCAAGTCCGCCAAACCCGCCAAACCCGCCAAACCCGCCAAGTCCGCCAAGTCCGCCAAACCCGCCAAGTCCGCCAAACCCGCCAAACCCGCCAAACCCGCCAAACCCGCCAAACCCGCCAAGTCCGCCAAGTCCGCCAAGTCCGCCAAACCCGCCAAACCCGCCAAACCCGCCAAGTCCGCCAAGTCCGCCAAGTCCGCCAAACCCGCCAAATCCGCCAAATCCGCCAAAACCGCCAAGTCCGCCAAACCCGCCAAGTCCGCCAAACCCGCCAAACCCGCCAAACCCGCCAAGTCCGCCAAGTCCGCCAAGTCCGCCAAACCCGCTAAACCCGCCAAGTCCGCCAAACCCGCCAAGTCCACCAAACCCGCCAAACCCGCCAAACCCGCCAAGTCCGCCAAGTCCGCCAAGTCCGCCAAGTCCGCCAAACCCGCCAAATCCGCCAAATCCGCCAAAACCGCCAAACCCGCCAAACCCGCCAAACCCGCCAAACCCGCCAAGTCCGCCAAGTCCGCCAAAACCGCCAAATCCGCCAAAACCGCCAAGTCCGCCAAACCCGCCAAACCCGCCAAACCCGCCAAGTCCGCCAAGTCCGCCAAGTCCGCCAAACCCGCCAAACCCGCCAAGTCCGCCAAACCCGCCAAGTCCGCCAAACCCGCCAAACCCGCCAAACCCGCCAAGTCCGCCAAGTCCGCCAAGTCCGCCAAGTCCGCCAAACCCGCCAAATCCGCCAAATCCGCCAAAACCGCCAAACCCGCCAAACCCGCCAAACCCGCCAAACCCGCCAAACCCGCCAAGTCCGCCAAGTCCGCCAAACCCGCCAAACCCGCCAAGTCCGCCAAGTCCGCCAAGTCCGCCAAACCCGCTAAACCCGCCAAGTCCGCCAAGTCTGCCAAACCCGCCAAACCCGCCAAGTCCGCCAAACCCGCCAAGTCCGCCAAGACCGCCAAACCCGCCAAACCCGCCAAACCCGCCAAACCCGCCAAGTCCGCCAAGTCCGCCAAGTCCGCCAAACCCGCCAAACCCGCCACACCCGCCACACCCGCCAAGTCCGCCAAGTCCGCCAAGTCCGCCAAACCCGCCAAACCCGCCAAACCCGCCAAACCCGCCAAACCCGCCAAGTCCGCCAAATCCGCCAAGGCCGCCAAGTCCGCCAAGTCCGCCAAGTCCGCCAAGTCCGCCAAACCCGCCAAACCCGCCAAAACCGCCAAGTCCGCCAAGTCCGCCAAACCCGCCAAACCCGCCAAACCCGCCAAACCCGCCAAACCCGCCAAGTCCGCCAAATCCGCCAAGTCCGCCAAGTCCGCCAAACCCGCCAAGTCCGCCAAGTCCGCCAAGTCCGCCAAACCCGCCAAGTCCGCCAAGTCCGCCAAGTCCGCCAAGTCCGCCAAGCCCGCCAAACCCGCCAAGTCCGCCAAACCCGCCAAACCCGCCAAACCCGCCAAACCCGCCAAACCCGCCAAGTCCGCCAAGTCCGCCAAACCCGCCAAACCCGCCAAACCCGCCAAACCCGCCAAGTCCGCCAAGTCCGCCAAACCCGCCAAGTCCGCCAAGTCCGCCAAGTCCGCCAAGTCCGCCAAACCCGCCAAACCCGCCAAACCCGCCAAACCCGCCAAGTCCGCCAAGTCCGCCAAACCCGCCAAACCCGCCAAACCCGCCAAACCCGCCAAACCCGCCAAACCCGCCAAACCCGCCAAGTCCACCAAGTCCGCCAAGTCCGCCAAGGCCCCCAAGGCCGCCAAACCCGCTAAACCCGCCAAGTCCGCCAAGTCCGCCAAACCCGCCAAACCCGCCAAACCCGCCAAGTCCGCCAAACCCGCCAAACCCGCCAAACCCGCCAAGTCCGCCAAACCCGCCAAGTCCGCCAAGTCCGCCAAGTCCGCCAAGTCCGCCAAACCCGCCAAACCCGCCAAACCCGCCAAACCCGCCAAGTCCGCCAAGTCCGCCAAACCCGCCAAACCCGCCAATTCCGCCAAATCCGCCAAACCCGCCAAACCCGCCAAACCCGCCAAGTCCGCCAAGTCCGCCAAGTCCGCCAAACCCGCCAAGTCCGCCAAACCCGCTAAACCCGCCAAGTCCGCCAAGTCCGCCAAGTCCGCCAAACCCGCCAAGTCCGCCAAGTCCGCCAAACCCGCCAAACCCGCCAAACCCGCCAAACCCGCCAAGTCCGCCAAATCCGCCAAGTCCGCCAAGTCCGCCAAGTCCGCCAAACCCGCCAAACCCGCCAAGTCCGCCAAGTCCGCCAAACCCGCCAAACCCGCCACACCCGCCAAGTCCGCCAAGTCCGCCAAGTCCGCCAAGTCCGCCAAGTCCGCCAAGTCCGCCAAGTCCGCCAAACCCGCCAAACCCGCCAAACCCGCCAAGTCCGCCAAGTCCGCCAAGTCCGCCAAACCCGCCAAACCCGCCAAGTCCGCCAAACCCGCCAAACCCGCCAAACCCGCCAAACCCGCCAAGTCCGCCAAGTCCGCCAAGTCCGCCAAGTCCGCCAAACCCGCCAAACCCGCCAAACCCGCCAAGTCCGCCAAGTCCGCCAAGTCCGCCAAACCCGCCAAACCCGCCAAACCCGCCAAACCCGCCAAACCCGCCAAGTCCGCCAAACCCGCCAAACCCGCCAAGTCCGCCAAGTCCGCCAAACCCGCCAAACCCGCCACACCCGCCAAGTCCGCCAAGTCCGCCAAGTCCGCCAAGTCCGCCAAGGCCGCCAAACCCGCTAAACCCGCCAAGTCCGCCAAGTCCGCCAAACCCGCCAAGTCCGCCAAACCCGCCAAACCCGCCAAACCCGCCAAGTCCGCCAAACCCGCCAAACCCGCCAAACCCGCCAAACCCGCCAAACCCGCCAAGTCCGCCAAGTCCGCCAAGTCCGCCAAACCCGCCAAATCCGCCAAACCCGCCAAACCCGCCACACCCGCCACACCCGCCAAGTCCGCCAAGTCCGCCAAGTCCGCCAAGTCCGCCAAGGCCGCCAAACCCGCTAAACCCGCCAAGTCCGCCAAGTCCGCCAAACCCGCCAAGTCCGCCAAGTCCGCCAAACCCGCCAAACCCGCCAAACCCGCCAAGTCCGCCAAGTCCGCCAAACCCGCCAAACCCGCCAAACCCGCCAAACCCGCCACACCCGCCAAGTCCGCCAAGTCCGCCAAGTCCGCCAAGTCCGCCAAGGCCGCCAAACCCGCTAAACCCGCCAAGTCCGCCAAGTCCGCCAAACCCGCCAAGTCCGCCAAGTCCGCCAAACCCGCCAAACCCGCCAAACCCGCCAAACCCGCCAAGTCCGCCAAGTCCGCCAAGTCCGCCAAACCCGCCAAACCCGCCAAATCCGCCAAAACCGCCAAGTCCGCCAAACCCGCTAAACCCGCCAAGTCCGCCAAGTCCGCCAAGTCCGCCAAGTCCGCCAAACCCGCCAAGTCCGCCAAACCCGCCAAACCCGCCAAACCCGCCAAACCCGCCAAATCCGCCAAATCCGCCCAGGCGTTGGCTCTCCCTCCAGCAGGTAACTGCCATCAAAGTCCAGTGGCTCCTGGGAGCCCTCATATATCACTTGGGGTAAGGCAGCTATACAGGGGCCCTATATTACAGTGAAAAGACCACTGAATTTAGGCTTGGGAAATCGCATATTTCTCCCTTCGTCCCTAAACAAGTGCCTCAAAAGTAAGATTAACACATGCATCCCTGCTCTTTCAATCTAAGAATCTGGAAATGAAGTGAAGATGAAACTGAGAAGCAGGCTAGATTTTCCTAGACATCAAACAGTTCTACTCTGACACGTAATATGGGCACATAATGACACTATTTGAGCTAGGACATATAAGAAAGGCCCGGTGGTGTAGTGGAAAGAGAAATGGAGTAAAACTAAAAAAATCTGTATGTGAAGTCCAACTGCCACCGACTAACCATGTTCTCTGGAATATATTTCTCAACTTTTCTGAGGTTCATATTTTTAAGTGGGGTTAGTAACATCTTTAAAGGGACTCATAAAACATCTAAGATAGCCCTGCTGGGCGTGGCTCAGCGGTTGAGCATCGACCTAGGATCCAGGCGATCGGGGTTCGATTCCCGGTTAGGGCACATGCCCGGGTTGTGGGCTCGATCTCCAGTTGGGGGCGTGCAAGAGGCAGCTGATCAATGACTCTCTCATCATTGATGTTTCTCTCTCAGTCCCTCTCCCTTCCTCTCTCTGAAATGAATAAAGATTGAAAAAGAAAAATCTAAGATATAAGCAACTACCAACTTCACAAAACAAAATAAGGATGTGGTTAAGAAAGGTATGTTAAAAACCCACAGTATGAATCACACATACTATGTGGTCACCAAAGAACCTGATGAAATATTGGGCCCCATCAAATAATGATAGTGTTAAAAAGGAGCAGTGACAGTGTTGTCTTCTGAGCACCAGATCCTCAGAAGTTCTGGACAAAGGAATAAAAACGTTGCCATCTTTATTCACTGTTATATCTATTCTTATATTATATATAGGCATATATTCATTGAAAACCTACTGTATGCTATTCTTATTACTGGGTTTATAGCAATCAGCCATATAAAGATCCTGCTTACATGGAATTTGCAGTGTAGTGAGGACAGATATATAATAGACATGCAAGAACTAAATAGTGCAGTTTCAGGGAACATACAAGAGAAAAGAGGATTAGTCCCTAGAAAGAGATGTTGAGGGGGTGGGAGGTACATAAGCCAGAGTGCATAGTTATGAGAACCCTTTTGAGTTATATTTCAGTACATACCTGAACAATAGTTGTGCCAAACTCTAAAGCAAAAGCATTCCAGGGAAAGGCAAAACAAGACAAGGGCTCTGAGTCTGGAATTAGCTTGTCATAGGAAAGGCCAGTCTGGCTGGAGAGTAGGAAATTAGGGGAAGACTGTGGCAGGAGGAGTGGCTAAAGAGTCAGACTGTTGCTGCCATGCCATTTTTGGCTTTTTAGAGTGTGGAAAAGGATTTTGTTTACAATAGAAAACCTTTAAGAGGTTTTTAGGCAGAGGAGGGATAAACAAGCATAGGCTCAGAAACTCTAGTTGAAAGTTGTTTGCATGTTTAGGTTAAGGGATAAAAGCTTTTAGGTTAGAGCTGCAGTAACAGAGATGATGGCAGGGAATTAAATTTGGGATCTATTTTGGAGGTAGAGTCAACAGAAACTATGGATTAATTGGGTGTGGACTAATAAATGAAAGAATCAAGGGTGATTCTAGGTTTTTTGGCTTGGCAACTAAGTGCCAATTACTGAGATAGAGAAAACTTGGGATTCAGAGCAAACACAGGAGAAACAGATTTGTAGGAATGGACAAATATCTGGAGTCTTAGTGTATGTTTAGTTTGAAACATGTGCTACATTCAAAGATATTGAATAAACAGCAGGATTTCACAGAGGACTCAGGGCTGGGAATAAATTTTGGGATTCATCACCATGTAGATAGAATTTTAGATGATGGGACTGAAAGAGGCCACCTGGATAGAAATATTGATAGAGAATAGCAGAGGTTCCAACATAGAATAATCCAACATTTGGATATGCGGCAGAAGAGGAAGAGCCACCACTAGGGACAGATTTAGAAAGAATGCTGGAAAACGCAACATCCCAGGGGCCTAGAAAATAATTTTCAAAAAACAAGGTGTGTTCAACCATGTTAAATGATAGGATAGCAAAATATGGTCATTGGTAAACTTGGTAACAAGTACTTCACGTAAGTGGTGAGGATAATTTATATTGCATCCAGGAGAAAAAATGAGTTGAAAAAATAAAAAATAATGAACGTAGATGAAGACTTTAAGGAACTGAGCTGAGAAGTGGAGCAGAGAAATGGGACAGTAATAGCTGGAGGGGCAACGGGGTCAAGGGGAGGTGTCTTTAACGGATAACTTGATATGAAGGCATGCTGATGTGCCAATGGGGACAATTCAGTTGGAAGGGTGAGAGAAACTGTTGATGTGGAAGACACAGCTGAATACATGCCTGAGTCCAGTCCCGTGGGTGAGAGGGACTGGAACTCAGAGCATAAGTAGAGCTATCACATCTCACAGGAAGAAGAACTTGTCTTTCTTTGTAGTAAGAGGAAAAATAGAGTAGGCGAGTAGAGATGTAGGAAAAACTGATAGATTTGTTGGTTAAAAGATGAAATAATTTTAATGCAGAAAATATTAGAAGGAGCAGAGGCTTGCTGTTCTAAGGAGAAACAAGGAACCAGGAGATATTTTGGTAGCTGTTTCCAAGTTGAAGGTAACTACTGTATTCATTAACAAGCAGTTATAAACATTACCAGACATCATTAATGTGTGCCAGATTATCTTGCTAGATACTGGAAATACAAAGATTAAAGACACCTTCCCTGTCCTAATTAAGCTTACAATTAAGATAAAATACAATGATTGTTTATATGGGGCAATTATATAAAATAATGGGGAGAGATATTAAAGTCATAGAAAAATTCATGGGCTTTCACAGGGAAAGGAATTAGACCTTTGTTTGTTTGTTTGTTTGTTTTTGGTGGCTCATACTTTAGTATTCCGAAATGGGTTAGAATGTTTTAAGTTCCCTGTTAGTGAAGATATTTTAGAGAGAGGTAATAATAAAGTAGGGGCATTCTAAGTGCCATTCAAATATCTGAATAATGACTTCACTAGGCTAACCAAACATTAGGCTTCTTTCTAAATCTTAGATACTGTGTTTACATGAATTTAATGTGTTGGGTTGAAAGATTAGTTAATGCCGTGACCACTAACAAAAACAGAAATATAAGGTGGGGTCACTAAGAGACAGAAAGAAAAAGGGGGAATATTCAAGTTTTTGTTTTAGTAATTTTAAATATAAAATATGTTCATGATATTAAGCTTTTTGGTGGAATGGCAGTATCCAAAAAATGAGAGCCCACGCAAAAGAACTGTGTGATTGCAAAACAGTGGATGCTATTGCTTACTGAGGTTTTTGTTTGGTTTTGTTTGTTTGGTTTTGTTTTGTTTCTCTTTTAGCTCCTCAAGAAACCCAGACTTCCAAACACATTCATGAGTTGAAGCTTTGTCCTTCTGATCATTTCCATAGACTAAGGACCACAAAGGCAGATGAGGTATTTTGCCTGGGAATAGAGAGAAACACGATTTGTCCACTCAAGCAAGATACTGGGGACACACTGGGGATTTTCATTCTTGTTATAAATGCCTTAAGATCGAGCCAAAAGGCGTAGGATGTTACCTGATCATTTTATTTATTAAGTTATCCTTACATTAGATTTCCTGTTTCTTCCATCCCATCCTGGAACACACTCTAAACTCCTATACACTGCCTAATCAATGCCAAGGTCCTTCTCCATGTTTTCTGTCTGTGGGCCTGTCTCTTTCCTCATGAGGACATAGTTCCATCCCTAAGCTCTCCGGCCATCCACTCTATAATTCTAACGGTCTGTTCTGCATGGACTTTGGAGGCAAAAGGGAGGAGGCCTGGGGCCACTCACTCTGTATCTGTTTATTGCAGATATATCCAGTGATGGAGAAAGAGGGCCGAACACGCCTGGCCCTCATCATCCACAACAAAGAATTTGATTACCTTTCTAACCGGCATGGTTCTGAAGTTGACCTTCTGGGGATGCAAGACCTGCTAGAAAGCCTTGGATACACAGTGGTTGTAAAAGTGAATCTTACAGCCTCGGTAATGACTCAGGAGAGTAGGACAAGCTTCCTACCATCCTGAACACTGAATTTCTTCCTTAGCACCTACATGAACAAAATAAATGTTATACGAATTATATTTGCTCCAGAATAGGATCCCCCGGATTTCTGCCTCTCCAGTGCACAGTCTCATCTCAAAGGTTTAGAGCACCTCTATGTAGTAGTATCTCACTAAAAATGTTGGCTCTTTCTAAAGGTCTCAATCTGAGAGGCATCTATTACTTGATAGTGTGGGTGAGATGAATGACCTGGGCCCTAAAATTGCCTGATACCTTCAGAATGAGCTCATGAGATTTTTATAACTTCAAAATCATGTGTCTAAATGTAAAACCAGGTATGTAGTAAAAATAACAAAAATGTTTACACACACACGCGCACAAAATTATGATTCTGGCTTCGCGTAAGATACCCTGGGTGACTTTCAACAAACCATTTAAAACTAACTTTCTACTGTTCCATGATGAAGAAATTTAAGTGCTTATAATTTTTGTCAATAGAAAGCTCTCCCTCTTTCTCTCCGAATGAAAACTTATAGGAGCTCCAACATATAAAGCAGATGAAAGCTAAGCCTTCCTATGGGGACTAGTATTTCATCTCCTGGCATCTTCCTAAAGTCCAAATCACCTGATTCCTTGGTGCCTGAACCTTTTTGTTAACTCTGTCTGCAATCTGAGTACCAATTATATGTGGAGAGTTTCTTCATAGCAATTCTGGAGTCTCTTTCAGGAAATGGAAGCAGAGCTATGGGAGTTTGCTGCCCGCCAAGAGCACCAATCCTCGGACAGTACAATCTTGGTATTTATGTCACACGGCATCCTGGAAGGAATCTGTGGGACAAAGCACAGGGAAGGAGAGCCAGATATACTTCCAGATGATACCATCTTCCAAATTTTCAACAACCGTAACTGCCAGAGTCTAAGAGACAAACCCAAGGTCATCATCATGCAGGCCTGCAGAGGCAGTGAGTCTGAGTTGGGGAGCCCAGGGGGTGGCCTTACACTTTTTCCTATTAGCCTGATGTAGCCTTCATTTTCCTAGAGATGGGTGAGAAAAAACATTTTATTTTTTTTTATTTTTTATTTTTTTAAATATATCTTTATTAATTTCAGAGAGAGGAAAGGAGAGGGAGAGAGATGGAAACATCAATGATGAGAGAGTCATTGATTGAGCCGGCAACCCGGGCATGTGCCCTGACTGGGAATTGAACCCCGATCGCCTGGATCCTAGGTCGACGCTCAACCGCTGAGCCACTCCCAGCCGCCGGGCAGAAAAAACATTTCAGTACTACTCTTAGGCCCAGTCCAGAAATTGTGTTAAGTCTGTACTATTCCTAAAGAAATGATAAGTAGCCTAGAAGAATTAGGAATGCCCAGTCATTTGCAACTAGATGGTCAACAAGTTGATTCTAAACTTACATGGGCTTTGTATGGTTCACGGTCAGTGAGGTAGTTTTCCTAGTAGTAAGATACTTTCATTTTTAATAAATGCTATATTAAAATGTACTGAAGTAAAGGTAGAATGGTGGAGAAAGATTTTGTGTTGGTGTCTGTGTATGTGTTTGACTATAGCTTCCATATGACACGGATGTCTCTCTCAGGAGGTGCTGGGAGTGTTTGGGTGCCAGAAATGGGAGAAGCCTGTGCATGTAGATATGACCGGAATTTTCAGTACTACGGCTGGAGTGATGCTGTTACAAAGACCCACGTGGAGAAGGACTTCATTGCATTCAAGTCTTCAACTCCACGTAAGTGACTTTAGAGAGAACAGTTTCTCAATCTGTTAGTGCCTAGATTACAGGCTAGGCTATGATCATATTTATCACTAATATAAGAACATTTCCTCTCTGATGATATTTTAGATAGAAGTGACATTTAAAATTCTAAAATTTTCAAAACTAGAAAGTTATAGTCTTGATTTGGGGGGAAACTTTCAAGCTAAATAGGAGTTCAGTGAGGATCCAGACTTAAAATACTTACAATAGTCTATATATAAGAGGTTTTTTTCCATTTTTAAAAAATATGCCTATGGCACAGAAATGTATCATCTTCTCTTGGTTTGGTCCACCTGATCATTGACTAGCAATTAAATGAGCCAGCCAGGAAAACTGTAATAATTGTTCCACATATCCTAGAACCTCTTGGCCTGTTATTTGAATCTGGTCTTAGGAAATCTGATAACATTCAGGTGCCTACCTTCAGGATAATTCAGCCAATGACTGAAAATCTTTCTTTGGTAAGAAAGTCATAGTAGGAGAGTAGAAGGTAGAACAAAAGATATTCTTGATATAACAGTCATTCACAGCATTGTTTTAGCAACCATTTAGATAACAAGGGCAATTTTTAGACCCCAGTTTACACAAGTTACAGTTTTAAGTGCTCCAGTGTGTTAATTGCAAACTTTAACGTGCATAGAAATTACTTGGGAATCTCATTAAAATGCAGATTTCTGATTCAGAAGATCTGCTTTTCAGAAAATCTTCATGGTGATGCCAGTGCTGTTGGTCTGTGACCAAAAGTGAGTAACAAGGAACTAGAGGATCCTCAGTTTCGCTTGGGGAAATACAAAAAAAGGCCATGCAGGCCAACTGTTCATCTGGAATAGTTCTACTTTATTTTATTTTATATATTGGAGAATATATATTTAAAAGAAGAACTCTACACCTTTTGCTTTCAAAGGTAGTTAAAAAGTTAAATATAGTTTGACACATACTCTAAGAGATTGTTTAATTTAGTTGAGAAAATAAAGTCTAATATGTAAAATTCTTGCATTCATTTTTTTTATACACATAACTATGGGCTAGGGCTGGGTTGGGTGCAGGACATATGATACAAATTTCAGCAGACATGGTTACTGGACCTTACAGAGTGTATGGTCAGATCAGAGAGGCAGAAATTATTTAGGGAGGGGAAATCTACACATAACATTACAGAAATAAATGATTGCCAACTATGATCAGTGCTTTAAAGAAAAATCTGTGCTCACATTTGAAAGATGAAGAAGTTAACCACGTCAAGGGTAAGAGAGGAGCATACCAGAGAGAGAAAGCTGTGTACACAGAGACTTGAGAAAGAAATGACTTGGAAAACAGGCCATTGAAGCTGGTGCATGGAGGGAGGGGAGAGTTACCAAGAGGGAGAGGAAAGTTGGGGAGGTATGCAGGAGCCATGCAATTTGAGGCCTCATATGTCAGGAAAGAATTTGGCCTTTTATACTAATATACTTTATTACTATTACTTTATACCAATAGTAATAGAAAATTTTGGTGAAATTTAAGCAAGGAAATGATAATATTGTTGTTTTTAAATGATCACTTTGGGGGTTCTGTGGGGAATGGATTACAGTCTGGTGTGAGCTGAATCTAGGGAGACAGGTTAAAATGCTATTGCAGTATTACAAGCCACAGGTGATAATGACAGTTTTGGAATAAGGTAAATTGTTGGCTCCAAGAAGTAATTAGTAGATGGAAATTAATATGACCTGGTGGTCAGTGGATTTAGCAGGTAAAGAAGAGGGATGCTAGAGGTGACTCAGGTTTGCAAGTAGATGACTGTGGTACATTCATGAAAATGGGAATCCTGAAAGAAAGTCTGAGATGCCTTTGGCATATTTCGAGATGAAATTAAGAGTAAAGAGTTACATAGATGCATTTTTCAGAGGAGAGATCTGTGTTGGAATTTTGGAAGATGCTTGCTTAAGGATGACATTTAATGTTCTAAAAATAGATAAAATGATCTAGAAACAGAGAACAGAGTGATATGGGATCCTGTATCTAAGGCTTGAAAAATTCTAGAGTTCAAGATCAGAGATAGAAGTTTTAGTCATCAAATTAGACTCAGAAGTTATGGTCAGAGAATTACAAAGAAAACTAGGAGTAGGTGTTGTCAGAGTTACCAGGAAAGAATGTGTTGGAGTTACCAATAGTTTCTGATGTGAATGAGAGATCAGGTAAAGGTGAGGCCCAATGAGTTACCATTCGATTTAATGACTTGGCGGACATGGGTGACCTTGCAGAAAGTCATTTGGTAAATATAGTGTGGGAAAGAGAAGCTAGACAGGAGTGAACAGGCTGGGAGAAAATAAAGATGGTGAGTAGAGACATATTTGAGAGCTCAAACTTTTAAAAGGAAGAAGAAATAGGAAGGTAGCTGCAGATAAACTGACCATTAGAATATTTACTTTTTATGACAGTAGATTTGACCACATTGAATGGTAAAGAGAAGTAGTAACTCAAAAGATATTCACATGACAAATCTATAAGTGTAAAAAAAAGTATACTAGAAAACAGTATGGATGAAGGGAAACGCCAGAATCAAAGAATGTCAAGAGCTGGATTCTTTTATTATTATGTGTTAAGTGCTGAGAGGACTTATGCTCTCTCCTACTACTTGCAATCCTAAGGGCCAAACTTTGGCCCTCTACTGAGGAACTCAAGGGGATTTATGATTGAGGGTCCATGATGGTTTTCTTTGGGCTGCTATGAAAACCTGTGGTTTCAGCTCTATCCAACTTTGGCCTCCCTCTCTCCTCCAAAGCTTCAAAATTAAACTTTGTCCAACAGCTATGGCTCTAGGAGTCTTCCACACTTAAACAAAGGCTGTATCCCCCAATATTTTTATACTTTTTTATTTGCAGATAATATTTCTTGGAGAAAGGACAAAAGTGGCTCTCTCTTCATTGACCAAATTATCTACCATTTCAAAGAATATTCTTGGTGTCATCATCTGGAGGAGATTTTTCGAAAGGTAGGGATCTTCTTTTCCTTTTATTCCATGCCCCAGAAAACTTCCGAGAACCATTTGAAAAATGTTTACAGGAATCCTGAAGCCTTAAGTCCTCTTGATGCTCCTTCCCGTACTCCAAGTTTATTTAAACTTGAAGTTTTTTGAAGTACTACAAAGTACTTCATAGTACTCATACCAGTCTGAGTTTTTCTGATTCTGATAGCCTTGCTCACTCAGGGAATGCTTTTGAGGGGACTAGTGTCCTTGTATATGTACTATATCCAAAGAAAAGCTAAAAATTTATTCTATTTATACCAACCTGCAACAGCTTAATACATAATATACATTTTCTGACCCCCTAAATGAGAAGTTCAGATTTCCTTTTGGAAAATCTCTAAAGGCGTTCTTTGCTACTTTAGATTCAACGTTCATTCGACACATCGCTTGAAGAGCTCCAGATGCCCACTACTGAAAGAGTATCCTTGACACGATATTTCTACCTCTTCCCTGGGAATTAAAACTCATATGAAGCATCTCAGGTAAATGTATCCAAGAAGTAGATTTGGGTGCTTCCTGCTCAGTATCTATACATAAAGTGTAGATGGAATGGAGAACAGTGATAGAGTGCAAAGGCTCACCTTATCTGCCCTTTTTAATATCCCTTGGGGAAGCCCTGGTTTTATTTGCATCTGAGCATAGTATAATGGTGGCATAAGAAATGATTAAGTCCAGAGAGAAAATTCTTCAGTCCTTATTTCTCTTAAAAACCTACTTGGTGAGTAGACCATATTTAGTTCTGATGCATGCACAAAACAAAATAATTGGACACATTATGTACAGTTGGAGTTTGGCTTCCTTCCCCAGTCTGATTTGCTGAGTCACATCCCTACTCTGTTTGAGATGAGGCCTGCTAGTACCACGGTGTCAAATGCTTACTGATGAATCTACACTAGGCAGGGAGGCCCTAGTACAGATCTTCTTTGGGCACGATAGATACATAGCCCTTTTGTGAAGATATATCTCACAGTAAAGATTAGTTCTATTTATATCTTACTTCTAGTTACTAATAGCAGTGTTCTCTTTCTACTTCTTCCAGGGCAAATGGAGGCTTTATGGTCTTTATGAATCTGCTACTTTAAAAGGTCATTTTTTGATTATGAATATTTTTGTACCGGATTTCCAACTGACCACCCTTTGCAAATACCAGGCCAAAAATCACTGTCTTACTATTGTTAAGTTAATAAAATTCCTTTAAAAGTATGCTTGTGTTCCCATTTTATCATAAAGGTAAGTCATGCTCATTGTAAAACAATTTTTAAAAAAAATATATCTTTATTGATTTCAGAGAGAGGAAAGGAGAGGGAGAGAGATGGAAACATCAATGAGAGAGAGTCATTGATCGGCTGCCTCATGCACACCCCCGACCTGGCATTGAGCCTGCAACCCGGGCATGTGCCCTGACCGGGAATTGAACCCCGATCTCCTGGATCCTAAGTTGACGCTCAACCGCTGAGCCACGCCCGGCCAGGCTTAAACCTTTACTTACTTTTAATGTCCTTTTCAATATTTATTTCCTGCACAATGTGTGATGATAAATATTTTTACGGTTTTACTTTGTCTAGGTATAAGTTTATTTTTTTATAATGTATTCCAAAAAGTTGAATTTCTAGATGCAAGTATAAATATTTTTACACTTTTTAATGTCAAAGTTTTATGCCCACTTTTCTGCATATAAGAAACCTAAGATAATAAAATTAAATGTCTTAGAAATTAAATATCTCTAATTAGAGACAAAGAAATTATCTCTTTTTAATAGTTACTAATTTAATAGATGAAAAATAGCCTCATTGGCATATTTTTTTGTTATTATCATTGACCTTTTAACATCTTTATTAGCTAGTTTTTTATGTGAATTATTAATTCGTACTATATCTTTCTATTTTGTTACAAGTTTTTCTTATTAACTTATGGAAATACTTTCTATATAATAACATTTTAGCTTATGGTCATATGTTAGCAAGCATTTTTTAGTTGTCTGATAATAAATTTTGTGTGTGATATTATTAAAACACACACATTTTTAGTAATTCTTTTACATTTCCTTCTGTTTGCTTCTATTTTTCAAACTTAAATACTGTCCTAGTCCACCTATAATTTCTTGTCATTGCTTTAAGATTTGTTTATTCTCTAAAATATCTGTAAGTTATTTGCTGTGAACTATGGGTTTTTATTGCTGAGAATAATACTGATTTCTTTTCAATGATGTGAAAGATACACTACATGAATCTTTTTCATTCTTTTTACAAATTATACCATTGTCTTTAACATTAGTTTAGAATGTGCTCTGGGCTACTTGTGTTTGAAGGCTATAAAATAAAGATACCAGATTTTGGTATGTATGTTAGGAAACCTTTGACTGTAAGGGATTAGAGTCTATTCAAACTAGCTTCAAAAACACCCCAAACAAAACAACAGCCTTGTTGTAAGCATACCGTAGGTAATCTGATATTCCTTTAGAGAGAAAACAAAAACAGTCAGGTATCTGGAAATCTGGTCTAGAAAACAGAAAGTAAGAAAATCATTCTCTCTGAATAGCATCCCATTGTAGAATGAGTTCTTCTTTTATAACCTGCATTTATAAAATACATCTGTGGCATTTTAAAAAGAAATTAGTTAACTTCTCTGGCACCAGTTTCCAGGCACAAAGCAGGTACACTAACACTTGACTCCGATAGAGCAGGAGTGATGGTCTGTGTATGCCTTGGCTCCCTGTTGCACTACCTGTCACATACTGGGAACTCTGTGGCAGAAGTCATTCCTGTTACATGCACTGATTTAACTTTCAGGGCTATGCCACATCATACTGTTAATCTCCCTTATTCACACTTGCCTTAATTACTTTTGTACATGCTCCCAGGTCAATTTTAGAATGATGTTATACATTTCCTGACCGCTAAATGCGGTTCGAATGGGATATAAATAGGTACATTTGGTTACCTAGGACCATGTTTTATGTAATCATTAAGACACACACACACACACACACACATATATATGTATTATCTTTAAACAAAGACATATTTTTCTTCATATAACCTCAAATTTTTGTATAAGGATATTCCTAGACACATTGTATTTTCTTGCTATTTTTAATGAGAATTTCTTCCTCTGTAGTTTCCAATATTGCTGTGAGTGTTAAAAGCAAATGGCAGGAGCTCTTGATTCTTAAATATATATAAACTTAATTCAGGATTCATACCGATCATTCACTCATCTAGACAGTTTTTCACTTAGTTTTTCTTCTAAAAGTTCTACATATAAAATTTTATCTGCAAATCATAGATTTGTCTCTTCCTTGTCAATATTCACAGCTTTTATTTCATATTCATGAGGTTCTACATTTATCATATACCTTTAGATAATATTAAAAAATTAAAATAGCAATACTGGGCATCCTTAATTATTATTTTAATGGAAAGGCCTATAGTATTTCATAACTAACTATAGTATTTCCTGTTGATTTAAGCTAGACTTATTTTATAATAAAATGTATATTTACATTGTTATTTTTTATATGGTTTGTCTCCCTCTCAGGGATGAATGCTATTTTGGGTCCTTATGTAGACTAGAGTAAATAGAAAGTATTATCTTTTGATTTGAACTATTGATATTACATTAATAGATATCTTGATGTTAAGCAATGATTATATTCTTAGGATAGCATTTTCTTTGTCACCTAGAATCATTCATTGGCCCTTCACTTGAATATTACTAATATTTGATTTCCAGTGCCCATATTTATGATTATAGATTAGATTCTCATTTAATTTTAATTTATATTTATTTGATTGATAATGATTTATTTCTAACTTGGCCATAGGCTATTTTTAATAATATTTTTCAGTGAACTATGAGTCATATTTTTAATGAACCCTAAAATATATGAAAATGCTTTATCCATGAGCTCACTTATAAGTTCACCTAAAAACATATATAAAGGCCAATCTGAATGTACCCCTCCATAGTAGCTTTTGAAAATTATCAAAGTGTAAAAATTTTAAAACATTATCAATATACTATGTCTGCATGTAAGTATTCATTATTTTAACTTTCAATCTGTAGAAGAAAGCCAATTTATACACACACTAATTGCTGATTTTGCTTAGCATAATACTCTCCAGGCCCCTCCACGCTGTTTCAGAGGGTAAGAGATCCGGTTTTTTACAGCTCCATGGTGTAAGTGTCCCACAGCATTTTTACCCACTCATCTAGCAATGGGCACTTGGGCTGTTTCCAGATCTTGGCTATTGTGAATAGTGCTGCTATGAACATAGGGGTGCATATATTCTTTCTGATTGGTATTTCAGAATTCTTAGGACACATGAAAAAATGCTCAAATTCACTAATCATCAGAGAGATGCAAATTCAAGCCACAATGAGATATCACCTCACACCTAGAAGAATGGCTGCCATCAATACATCGTCAAACAAGAAGGGTTGGCGAGGGTGTGAAGAAAGGGGAACCTTAGTACACTGCTGGTGGGATTGCAGACTGGGGCAGTTGTTATGGAAAACAGCGTGGCACTTCCTAAAAAAATTAAAAATGGAACTGCCATTTGACCCCATGATCCCACTTCTAGGAGTGCCTTGTGCTTCAAAGGTCACTTCTCGGTTCAACGCACTGCTGGAGCTGCAGCCTTCACTGTCATTAAAGCGCAGTCCTCCCTTTTGAGAACTGCGCCTTCCTATAAGCACTAACCACAGCCTCGTCACAGAGCAGCTCGTAGCTGCAACAGACGCTGAGAAATGAAGTGTTTACTGCATGTGGTCACATGCCTAACGAAAAAGTGGGGTTTCTATTAGGAAGTGAAAAAACCCAAAATGATCTCAGGTCTCAAATGTCTTTCTCTTCCATAGATAGTTTCCATATTTATTGGCTCCCTAATATTATATTTAATGAATGTATTAGAATATACATTACATTTAGGTAATTTCCAAATTTGTTATTAATCTTAAGTAATTTTATAATAAAATTTCTCTTGTAAATATACCTTTATGTTTCCCTCTGACAACATTATTGGAATAAACTCAGAACTAAAATGACAAGGTAAAATATATTAAAATTTAAATTTTCTATGTAGGGTGTTTTTCCAAAAATTGTCCAAATGGGTACTTCCCATAAGCCAGATGTGATATGACCCATTTTCTCACATTCTCACTGACATGAAGCATAATCAATCTTATTAATTTGTCAGGTCCGAACAAAATAAATACATTTAATTTTTATTTCTCTGCTTTATAAATTGGTTAAGCACACTTTCCTATGCTTATCGGTCACTGTACACAAGCACCCCCTCTTGCCCACAAGTTCTACAAAGGGCTGACTTAAACTCCTAGGATCTGGCTCCTAGCCTAGCTCTCTGGCTGCAAGGCCTGCCAGGGCTGTTCCTCTTACTTGACAAGCACATTCTCACTTGAGAATTTCTAACCCCTCTGTCTGAAACAGTCCATTCTCCCATCTCCGTATCTACATGCCTTGTTGCTGCCCTTCTATGGGTCTTTGCTAAATTAAGACTTGTCAGTGAGGCTTTCCCTCACCACTCTAAATGGAAGAGCATGCCCTCCCCTGCCTCTGGTGCTCCCTCTCCCTACCCTGCTTCATGGCTGTTCCACAGCACTGATTACCTTCTGACACTCCACAAAATTATTTGGTTACTTACATGCCTATCTTGTCCATGAAAATGTAACCTCCATGAGGGCACTGGCTTTGTTTTGTTTGGTGTGGCATTTACAGAGCTTAGAACAGTGCGTGGCACAGAGCAGGCACTCATTTTTTTTGACTAGATAAATGAATCCATCTAGAAGACATTATTCTGTGGCGCTATAGAGATAAATTATGGAATATATTTTGCAAATGGCTTTGCAGTACAAACTTTTATTTTGCAACACAAAACAGGTTTTGTTTTAGTCGAGAATTACCCCTCTCCCATTTCATCATACCGACTCTGTTGTGTTTGTTTTTTTTTTTATTCTTCTTTGGGGACATCTATAATGTGTTAGAAATACATACATTCATAATACATTCTTTTCTTCACAACCAACATTACTTATTCCATAAATAGTGAGTGTGCGATTGTTCTCTGCCTGATTCAATAGTAGTTGTTGAGAATATAACCATGAACAATGCTTACTAGTTAGGGATTATTTTTGGCCACTTATATAGAGAGCATTTTATATAGATGTCTAAAACACATAGTTATTATCTGAATGTTTGAGTCTGTCCCAATTTCGTATGTTGAAATCCTAATGCCCAATAAGATGGCATTAAAGGGTGAGGGCTTTGGGAGGTGATTAGGTCATGGGGTGGAGCCCTCATGAATGGGATTAGTGCCCTATAAAAGAGGCTCCAGAAAGCTCCCTAGCCTCTTTCCCTGTGTGAGGATACAAAGAGAAGTCTGTGACCCGGAGGAGGACCTTCATTTGACCATGCTGGCACCATGATCCCAGACTTCCAGCCTCCAGAGCTGTGAGCAAAAAAATTCTGCTATTTATAAGCCACCCAGTCTGTGGTGTTTTGTTATAGTAACCTAAATGAACTAAAACACATAATATGTTCTAAACCTAACAATCTTAATCCAGCTCTGATCTTTCCAGGACCATTGTGCGGATCAGGGGCATTTCCATCCACACATTTACCTTTTCCAGAAACTTAGCCTTGCAGTTAATTCCTCTTTTCCTCCATCTACATCAAGTCACCAGATTTGCCAACTCTGCTTCCTAAATTCCAAATCCACTCTGTTCTCCATACTCACTCTCACCAGTTCAGGTCACACCACATTTATGGCTCATTATACATGGTGCATAGATTCTCCACTGATCAGCCTAAATTCACATTTGTCTCCCTCTCATACACAACTAGACTACCACTGAAGAGACTGCTCAGAAATGAATGCCATCCATCAGTTTAGTAGTCCCTCCTTCTCAGAACAAAATAGAAACACATTCTCAGAACTCACAAATGTTACTGTGTCCTTCCTTAAATTTTTCCTATTCTATTTTGAAGCCCAGCTATACTAAACTATTTGCATTTTTCTGTTATGCTCCATGTGTCCCTATATGTTCTCTGTGCCTTTCTGTCCACTAACCTTGTTTCCCTGGAATGAACACATTCTCCACTCCCTGGTTGTCATAATAGTAATAATAATAATAATACCAAATATAGCTACAATAGTGGCAACATGAACAAACATGAAAAAAAATATTCATTTTGAATGCTTTTATTTATGCAAGGTGCTTTACAAAACATCCTATAAACAATTTATCGTTGAAGATTCAGCTAAGTTATCAGCTCATTAAAATTTTTTTCTGTGATAATTCTCTCCCAATTCTTGGGAGAAACATGTTGAAAGCATGTTTACACATGTTCTTGAGAGGCAGCATTTATCAGACAGGGTCCACATGAGACAGAAGACGGGGGAGAGGAAGTTGGATATGGTTACAAAAGGTTAACGGTTCATGATTATAATGGTGGTGGTCACAGAAATCTACGCATATATTAAAATTGAGTAGAACTTTAGACACATGATTAGTGCATGTAAGATTAGTGAAATCTGAAGCGAATGTATGGATTTTTATCAATGTCAATTTCCTCATTTTGCTATGGTACTGCAATTACACAAGAGTACACAGGACATCTTTGTACATTTCCCCTTCTATTTTCTATGCCCTTGTTCAGTGAGTACTTGTTGAAAACTTGATGTGGAAACTCAGTGACCAATAGCTTGGATGAGATTCTATATGGTAGATAAGGACAGAAATGAAATAACCATATTAAACAACACAATTGCACACTGTGGGACAAGTTACAGGTAAGGGACCATGCATACTGGCACAGATTAGGGGAAGATTTAGGGTATCTAGTGTCCCTGCCCACCTGGAATGTAGCAGAGAATTCATAGCCTGAATAGCCTGTGCTTCCCCCCATGGTCCAGAGCTATATACTCACGTGTGTGTGTGTTTGTGAGCATGTATATGTGATTAAATTCATGTAACATGAAATTCACCCTTTAACCATTTTCAAACATACAATTATATGGCTTTTAGTATATTCATTGTATTGGGAAATGATCCCTACTATCTAATTGCAGAATATTTTCAATACCCTAAAAGGCAACTCCATGCCTATTAGGCAGTGACTCCCCATTTTCCCCTTCCCGAGCCTCTGGTGACTAATCTCCTTTCTTCTTTATGGGGTTGCCTATTCTAGGTATTTCATATAAGTAGAATTATGCCATATACTCTATGTGGCCTATCAGGTCTGGCTTCTTTCATTTAGCATAAGGTTTTCAAGGTTCATCCATGTTGCAGCATGTATCAGCATTTCATTCCATTTTTATGACCAAATATGTTATTGTATGGATATACCACTTTTGTTCATCCATTAATCAAATGATGAGCATTTAGGTTATTTTCCCTTTTTGGTTATTATTAATAATATTGCTATAGATATTTATGTACAATTGCTTGTTATGCTTAACATGTTTTCAAATACCTGAGAGTGAAAATTCTATGTTCAGCTTTTTGATTACTCGATTTCTTGCTCCAATTATTATTCCTTTCCCCCAAAGCAGCTCCATTACATTTACTTTTAAATAATTTTGATGAATGCTACTGGATAGTCTCCTCAGCCCTAGTAGAGTACTGAGTTAGGCAAAATAGGGTCAAGCCCTTTGGGCCAGGCCTTCAGGGAGCCACCAGACAGGGCAAGTGAACAACTACAACTCTGTGAGAGTCAAGTCTGCTCTACTCTCTCTGGGGTTAGGCACTTGTACCAGGAACGCATGCTGGTGCCTTCAAGGCCCCTATCAAACCGGGGGTCTGGAGGCGAGATCAAGGTAAGTTCAAATGCTGCAAAGCCCTCTTCCTCGGTTCAGCTGTTCTTTATTTCTTGAATGAGAACTCTTCTGGTTGGTGTAAGCTTTTGAGTAGTATCCACAGTTCCAAAAAAAGGTGATTATGACAGTTTTGCCAGTTTGCTCATTGCTTTTGTAGGTGAGACAGACTTTTGGAGTTTCCTACTATGCCATTTTCACTGATGTCCATTTTGTGTACATATTAGTGTAACTTCCTATAAAACTATGATTATTTAAAAATAAAAAGCAAAAAGGCTAGTGAATTATTGAATGAACAAAAAAATAATAAAGAACTATTTAAAATGTATTTATTTTTGTATCCTTCCAATATTAAAATTTTGTTCTTTTTAAAAAATTTTAGAAGAGAATATGATAGCACAGATACATTAATTATGTTAAAATTTTTTATGTTAATTTAGTGAAGATTTATTCTGCTTTTCCCCAATATTATGAGATATTACGTGTCTGTTACTATCTTCAATGTAGGTGAGCATGGCTTCAATCCATAATGCAATAAATATATATATTTTTCATCTCTGGAGATGGGAATAAAAAGGTGTATGTTTTTCATGTAAAAATAGACAAGACAGCCCTGGCTGGTGTGGCTAAGTGGTTAGAGTGTTGGCCCACCCACTGAAGGTTCGCCATTTGATTCCTGGTCAAGGGCATGTACCTGGGTTGCAGGCCCCATTGGGCAGTGCAGGAGTCAACCAATCAATGTGCCTCTCTCACATCAGTGTTTCTCTCTCTCTCACTCCTCCCTCCCTTCCACTGTCTCTAAAAGTCATTGGAAAAATATCCTCTGGTAAGGATCAACAATAAAAGAAAAAAATAGACAAGATGACTTGAACACAGCAATTACCTCAGCTGCCTCCTATCAGCATGTTTTTATTTTATTTCCTTTTGAGACAGTGTTGTTTTCTGTATTTATATGAAGAATATTTAAATTGTAGTTTGTTAAAGAGGCATTTATTTCAAGTGTAGAGTAAGTGCTGATTCTGCAATTATTGCTAATTTGAGAATTTCCAACTTGCTTGCTGTGTTGAGAGCCTCATGATTTCATTATTCCTTTCTCCTTTGTACTTCAAATTTGTAGAATGAAAAATATACTAAACTAAAATTACACTTTCAAATACATGATACTATAACTAAGCTACTTTTTATGCTTTACAGATGGTGCAAACTCGACAGTGACTAGTGTTGCATACTAATGACTTCTCTATGCCAGTTAGTCAGAATCATGTAAAGGTTATTTGTGGGACTGAATTTCACTTTACTAAAATAAGTTTTAAAAATAGTTTTCACTTTGAGTTCAAATTTTCAACATACATTTGAATAAAATCACAATACCTTTTTATTCATTTTGAATTTTCAATAAAAATTATATACAAGGTTTACAACATGTTTTAAACACATAGAGTGAAATAATCACTACATTGAAACTAATTAACATATTCATCTCATCACATAGTTACCATTTTCTGAGTGTGTGATGAGAACATCTGAAATCTACTCTCTTAGCAAATTTCCAGTATACAATATCGCATTATTAAATATAATCATCAGCTGTATGTTAGATTTCTAGATTTATTCATCCTACATAACAGCAGCTACAAATACTCTTTGATCAACATCTCCCTATTCCCCTCTTTCCTACCTTAGGAATCACTATTCTACTCTCTGCTTCTACCTATTAACATTTTTAGATTCTATATAAACATGAGATCAAGCATTTTTCTTTCTATGTCTGGCTTATTTCATTTAGCATCATGTTTTCCAGTTTCACCCATGTTGTCACAAATGTAAGGGTCTATTTTTTAAAGGCTTAATTTATATATGTATACATGTATGTGTAATCTCAATTTTTCTTTTGCTCATCTCTTGAAAGACACTTAGGTTGTTTCCGTATCTTGGCTTCTGTGAATGAGGCTGGAAAAAACATGGAAGCACACTACTGACTTCATTTCCTTTGGGTATATGCCCATAAGAAGGATTGCTAGATCATATGATAGTTTTATTTTTAACTTTTTGAGGAAACTATATACTGTTTTATATAAAGGCTGTACCAATTTGTATTCTCATCAACAGTGTACAAGGGTCCCCTTTTCTCCACAACCTCAACAGCAGGTTATCATTTATCTTTTTGATAATAGCGATCCTAACAGAGCAGGGGTAATATCTCCTTGGGGTTGCGTTTTGCATTTACCTGATGATTAGTAATACTGAGCACCTTTTTATACATCTGTTTCCCATTTGAGTCATCTTTGGAAAAACATCTGTGAGGGTCTTTTGGCCCATTTTTAAACCAGATTGTTTGTTTTTATGCCATTGAGTTGTATGAGAACAGTACACATTTTTATTAGTGAGAAGATATTTACTTTAGGTAGTACTTTCAGTTTTTTTTTTTTTCACAGATCCAATTATTATTCCAATGTTTTATGTCAATTAAAGTAGCATTAAAAAAAATGGTAACTATTATTATTAGTCTTTCTCTAACTTCAGGGAAAATTAAATGAGAAGAAATGGTACTAAGGTTCAACTTATCAATAAGTTACATGGTCAAATGTTCCCTTGAAATTTCCAAGAATAGTATAGATATTTTTAAGTCCAAAATTGTTGAAACGTTGATGAAGATTATGTTCCTCCTTAGAAAATTTCTGAGTTTTTCCTCTTTATTCCATCAAATTATGCCAGTCTTATGTACATAACACACATGGCTACCTCAAATTCGAGAGCAATTTGATATCTCATATTAATAAATATCTTTAATCGTTTAGTCACCAATCTTTTTGCAGAAGTAAATGTGGTAGTAATTAAATAGGCCATTTTAATATTAATTCCATTCACTCAACAAACTATCAGACATTGCATAAGATATTGATGGAAGGGGAGAAGAATAAGAAATAATATATTTCATCACTTAACTTAGAATTTAATGGAAGACTTATATATGAAAATACATTAATTTTAATAAAAATGAAATTTCATAAGTGAGTACTTTATGCCAGCAGTATGAGATAGAGTTTCTTATTTCACTTTATTTTATTTTTAAAATTTCATATCTGTTGAGGTATAATTGACAAATGAAAACACAACATATCTAAAATGTACACTTTATATATTGTAGGTATTAACTTTGTTAATTCATATGGAACCAGAAAAGCCCCCCCAGTTTCTCAATAAACCTTGACTAGTAAGTACAAAGTTGAAGCTTCACACTTTCTGAGAAGAATATGTATCCTTATGCTGTTGGATGAAATATGTTATAAATGTCTATTAAGCCTATCTAGTAGAAAGTGTAATGTTCCCTTATTAATTTTCTGTTTGGATAATCTATTCTTTGTTGAAAGTGGTATCATAAAGTTCCCTACTATTTTATTTCTCCATTCAGGTCTGTTAGTATTTGTTTTATATATTTAGATACTCCTATGCTGAGTGTATACATATTTACAAATGTTATACCATCTTGAGGATTGACCCTCTTGATAGATTATATAATGATCTTCTTTGTCTCTTATTGAGGCCTTTGCTTAAATTCTAAAGTGTGTGTGTGTGTGTGTGTGTGTATTTACATATGTGTATATATATATATATACACATAGCTTCCCCTGGTTTCTTTTGGTTTCCATTTGCAGGAAATATCTCTCTACTTTCTTTCACTTCCAGTCTGCATGTGCTCTTAAGGTGAAGTGAGTATTTTGTAGGCAGTATATAATTGGGTCTAGTTTTTTTTTCCTGTTTGATTGTTTGTTTTATCCATTCAGCCACTCTATATCTTTTGATTGGAGAATTTAGTCCATTTACATTTAAAGTAATTATTGATAGATATAACCTTATTATTCCTATTTTGTTCATTGTTTACTGGCTGTTTTGTAATTTCTTTGATCCTTTCTTTTTCTCTTATCTTCCTTTATGAAGTATATGCTTAGATTCCTTTCTATTTTTTTTTTTTTATGTTCTATAGCTTTTTCCTGCTTTGTGTATACCATAAAGCTTACATAAAATATCGTATACTCACAATAGTCTATTTTAAGCTTATAACAGCTTAATTTGAAATAAATACTTAAAGCTCTACATTTTTATTCTCCCCCCACACACATATTTTATGCTTTTGATGTCACAATTTACATGTTTTTACCTTATGGACCCATTAACAAATTATTATAGCTATAGTTTTTTTAACATTTCATTAAGATCTGTTTCTGGAGTTTTATTGTGTACTTTTTGTTTGGAACATATCCCCTCTGTTTCTTCATTTTTTTACTCTAAGTTTTGGCTTCTACACATTAGATATAACAATCACCAGTCTTGACAGAGTGAACTCATGTAGGAGATGAACCTTTCATTCATCTTGGTCCAAATTCTTGATTCTTTCTTCTTTGTGATTGTCCCAGCTACACAATCACAGTTGATCCCAGTAGTGGAGGATGTTCCAAAAACTGTTGATGTGCCAAGGGGGTGGATCTCAGTCAGTACCTAGATGCAGGGTAAATGAAACCCAGATATTCAGGCAGTAGCTTTTAAAATATGCAAGTAGACCTCTTTCAGGGAAAGATTGGAAGATGGAACTTATTGTCTGCACCCTCTGCACTGAACACTGACAGATGGCTGGTTAAAAACTGCTCTTTTTTTTTTTTTTGCTACAGTCCTGTGGGACCAGGGAATAAAAGCCCTGCTGGCCATCAGAGCCAGTTGATCAAGGAGTGCATCCCCTGGGTGGCAATCACAAAAGCTAGAGCACAAGACTTATACACAAGCTCCTTCCAAAGAGACTCTAGCAACCTTGAGTGGGCCAGAAAGAGAACAAGGAAGCTGCACCCATAGGCCTCCTACATCTTCAGGGAATACCAAAGTCATTCTCTAGATGCCTGCTAAATTAAAAGCCTGACCTTCAGGCAGCAACTTTTAAAGTATGAAAATAGTCCACTATCTGAGATTGACTGACAGATCACTGTTTATATCAACTCTCTCTGTTCTGAGCCCTGAGAGGGCAGCCTATTAAGAACTGCTTCTCTGTCTGCTATAGTCTTGTGGGTCTCATGTATACAAACCCATTGGTTTTCAGAGGTAGGTGTTTTGGGGGCTGTCCCTCAGGTGGATGTCCTAAAAGTTGGGATGCTAAATACTGGGTCCAAACCCTTTGCTCTTCTGGAAGAAGCTGGGAATTCTGAGTGCTCTTACAATTGTATGTCACTGTCAGGCATATGGGTTTTATGGCAAGAGTGTCTCAGCCTTTCCTACACATTTCTACACAGGCGATGTGGGTATTTTCTCATCTACTCTTATACATCTCTGATACATCTCTGAGCTCTTATACGCCTCTGAGGTATAAGAGTTACTTGGTTAGTTTTGTTGTAGGCAACAGAATGGCACCAGGTGTCTGAGCCTGTGGGGTCAGACTGGACCTGGTTCAGCAACCTTGGACACAAAGAATTAAGAGAGAATGAATACGATGTGACTTGTTTTGGAGATAGTGGAAAGTAATAGGGTTTTTCGTTGTTTTTTAAAAAAATATGTCTTTATTGATTTCAGAGAGAGGAAGGGAGATGGAGAGAGAGATAGAAACATCAGTGTTGAGGGAGTCATTGATCAGCTGCCTCCTGCACCCCTCCCCCCCCCCCCAACTGGGGATCATGCCCTGACTGGGAATCAAACCAAGATCTCCTGGAGCTTAGGTCAATGCTCAACCCCTGAGCCATGCCCGGCAGGTTTTGAACAGAATGCCGTCCTTCCACTGCTCCTTATCTTCTGCTTAGAGCCACATGTAGCTTGTATAACTCTTGTGTAGGTTTCTTGTGTAACCACAGCTTCTTATGCTGATATCTTCTGACTATGGTCACATTTTTTCCAACTGAAAAATTGTAAATTTTTCACAATAGCACCATTCAATAGCTTGTTGAAATTTACATTCTCCATTTTCTAATGTCTACACTTTTCTAAAGCTACTGTAGTCTGACTCTTTTCACAAGTATTTCACAGAAAATGCTCTTGTAAGAGTCACCAATTATTGCTAATCCCAAAGTAAAAAATGTTAATTGCTTGACTTCTCTCCAGCAAATTTCATCGCTAATTTTTAACCTCCTATACTCTTTAGATTCTGTGGCACTTTGCTCATGATTTCCCCAAAGGTAGACTCTTCTTCTGAAACTCATTTTATATTTGGTATTGTCAACTCTTATTTCTAGGATTACTTGTCTTGTTTTACAATTTACTTAGAATATCTTACTTCTAAGGATTCAATAGCATTCATATTGATATAGCTCCAAAATCAGTATTTCCTGAGCTCTAGACCCAAAAATCCAACTCTTTATTCAATCTCTCCAGTGAATGTATTGCAAAAACAAGTTCAAATGTAATGTCATCATAACCCTGAATAGCTAACCTGCTGAACATCTTAATTTCTTTCTTGAAGTTAATGGTATGGGCATGTAGGCCAGGATAAGGAACCCCCCTTGTCTTTTCCCTCTTTCTCTCCATCCACATCAAATCAATTTTTAAATCCTAGGTAGATCTGACAAAGCTGCTCATTATTTCCATTTCCATTGCCAGAATTTTTATTAAAGCCAATATAACCTCTCATAAGAAAACTTTTCATATTTCTTTACTGGACTCTTTGCCTCTATAATATTTTTCCCTGCTTTATATTTTCCAATATTTGTCTACAATACTTAGGATAAAATCTGCCAGACTTGATTATAAGATCAATCATAATCATACACTGGCTTACCGTGTCTCTAGCTACTCTTTGCCTTGTACTCTAAGATCCAGTAACAACCAACCCCCTTTATCAGTTCAGTATTCTTGCTCTCCCATAGACAAGCACCACACCTCTGATATGATGGCCACTTGATGTGCATCTCTGCTTCCTCGTCTAGATAACTTCTTACCATCATTTCAGTCTTAATATTGATCCATTATTTTCTTTTTGTTTTCTTTTTTAAAATATATCTTTATTGATTTCAGAGAGAGGAAAGGAGAGGGAGAGAGACAGAAACATCAATGATGAGAGAGTCATTGATCTAACCTGCAACCGGGCATGTGCCCTGACCAGGAATTGAACCCCATTCGCCTGGATCCTAGGTCGACACTCAACCACTGAGCCACGCCTGGCCGGGCCTGATCCATTATTTTCTAAGTAAGAGCCTTTTCTTATTCTCCTACGCCTCTAGGACATTTGCGTGCCAACACCATCAGAATTATTCTGTTTTTTAATCATTGCTTAATGGCGCATCTCCCCGTTAGATTGAAAGTACAAGGAAAACACTGTCTACCCTTGATCACTAATATAGTGGCTAAAACAGAATGCAGGTTCAATAAACATTTGCTGAGTAGCTGAATGCATTAGTAACAACTAAATAAATAACGTATTTTGTCTAATTCATGCAGAATGAAATAAAATATACATATGTGTATATATGTGCAACTAGACAGTGTAAAGAGTAGAAATATATTGATTTATTAGTTAAAATTTAAGTAAAAACCTTACATATTTGAGGTATTCTATGATGAGCTGCAGAGAAAACAATAAAGAAGACAGAGTGCCTTCCCTGAGAATATAAAGTCCAGTTATTAAATGATGCTCAGAAATGTGCTTATAAGATAGTGACATGGATGATTTTATATGTAAGTATAGTGAAAACTGCTCTGTTGCAGCAACACTATTTTTGCTTAAAGCTAGCCTTTAGACAGGAAAAAAAGCCCTTCTTGGCATTCCCCAAGAAAATATGTACCATAAATATTACTGGAGTAAGGTATTGGTAAATATTTTTTTCTCTTTTTAAGAGAAATAGAAAACAGGTGTTTTTTTTATACATCACAAAGCATTTCACTCCACATACTGTCACTGAATGTATCTTCTATCTTCTAGGTTTGGTCTGTTCTTTCTTTGGGAATTTAATATTCTTCCTGCCTGCTCTCACCAAGACAATTCAGCAACCTGTCAGCGCATTCAGAGCTAGATCTGATTTTCAGAGCAGGCTTATTAAAGATTAAACCAAAAAATGTTATCAAGTATTCACAAATATTGATCTATCTAAAACCACTGCCACTGTCAGATGTTCAACCTGTCATAAATAAAGTCCAAAGTTGAGCCCTTGACACAACACTATCCCCAGAGGAGAATCCAAAGCACTTGCTGAAATGTTGATTACACTAACTCCCTTCTACCCTGGAAGGAACAGTGAGTCATCATCCTGGAATAAATGGATATTCTTCGTTAAGTTTAAATATATTTCTAATCCACAGGACCTAAAGAAGTACACTACCCAAGGGAATATATAGCCCCACCTATTTATCTATGATTCCCACTTAATATTGCATCAACCAAGGAACCCATTTTACAGCAAAGGGAGTGTAGAAATGGGCACATACAATTATAAAATCTACCAGTTCTAAAACATACTGCAATACGCAAAGGCTGCCAATCTGAAAGAAAAGGTCCTTTTGAAGGTGCAGCAGAAGTGCTAGTTTGAATATCATACTCTGTAAAATGGCACACAATCTCCAGGCTGTAGGCTACACCATAAATCAAAAACCATTTTATGGTGCTATGTCCCCAATAGGCAAAACACACAAGTCCTGGAATTACTGGTAGAAGTAAGAGTGACTCCATTTCCCAATATTCTTTTTTAAAAAAAATATATCTTTATTGATTTCAGAGAGAGGAAGGGAGAGAGAGAGAGACAGAAACATCAGTGATGAGAGAGTCATTGATCAAGCCCGCAACCCAGGCTTGTACCCTGACCAGGAATCCAACCCCGATCGCCTGGATCCTAGGTCGATGCTCAACTGCTGAGCCGCGCGGCCAAGCCCAATATTCTTAATGACTCAATAGGAGAGGTTTTGCTTCCTGTTCTTACAACTCAAAGATATTGACTCTAGAAGTCTCCAGAGGAGAAATGCTTCTCCCAGACGACCCAGAAGGAATCTCATTAAATTTTAGCTGTGACTATGCTGGTCATTTTGTGCTCCTTGTTCCAAAAGATGAGCAGAGAGGGAATAGAGTCACCTTCTAGGAATGAGTGAATGACCTTTATCTTCATAAGATAGGGCTGATGTTACACATTGGTGGAAAGTACGGCATCTTGGGGGTCCATTTGGGCATTTCTTGGTACTTTCCTTAATTTAGCAAAAAATAAAACACAGTATAAAAATATAGCAGCCAGAACCTTAGAAGGATATCAGTGAACAGGATCTTGAATTCCTTAGTGATGTGGGTCTGAGTCCTGCTATCAGATTACCCTTAAAAACTGAAGGCGAAGGGAAGCTAGAAAGCAGAGCAGAAAGGGTGATGCATATCGAGTGTAGCCCTTGGAGCAGCTACAACAGCCGGGGCTATACTTCCTCCCATTTTATGTAAGTTTCCCCAGACACTTGGTTAGCATAAATGTTTTTAAATGACAAAAATAAAGATACCTTAAGTCATTAATATTTAGTACCCACTGTCTAATTTAAAAGTCTGCTAATGTTTTCTACATCAGAAATGAGCTAAAATTAATGTTTGTATATATGTTTCTAGAAATGCATTTATATAACAAAGAAAAGAAGAAAATGCTACATTCATTCATTAAATTAACAGTGATCTAGTGGATCGATAAAGTTACTATATATTATTTACCAAGTACAAACTATGTCATGCTAACAGTTTTGCGTTTCCTATTTTTATAGAATGCCCTATCGTACATCACAAGGCAATTCTTATAATCTTACTTTCAAATGAAGAGATCGACGTTTAGGAAGTATAAGGAAGTTTTCCACTGTCACATAGATGGAAAATGTTTGAAATGCAATTAAAAGTCTGTCTCCAGAGCTTAACTTACAGTAAATAATGTCAATAAAACATTTAATTACCTGATTAATCGAGCAAGAGAGAATACGATAAGGCATAAAAGAAATATAGATGCAGTATAAAGTGCGTATGAAGAACAGAGACTTAATATTTTTATTTCCTCTGGGTTGATAGTTGAAGGTGATGAAAACTTTGAAATATTTTGATTGAGTATGTAAGCAATTTATCATACAGAAGAGCTATGAATATGCATGCTCACACATAGAGAGAGAAAATATACCATCTAGACTCAATGTAATATAAATTCCATATTTACATTCATATCAGGTATGGCTGGCTGGACTACATTCAGTTTTGAAAATGTCAAGTGAGTTTGATTTTCTTTGTGGTTCAGAGGGGCTAGTTTCTAATAGCAGATCCATTAAAACTATTAAATTACTTTGGAGATATAGAAACAGTCCCAAAATAAAATTCCTGCTTGAAAAGATGACAACATTATTTTTGAGCTAATTTTTTTCTCACCATTTTCTCTCATTCCTTCCACTCCAGCAAGTAGGCAGGCACCTTGCTTTATGCAGGCTTACAAAGTTTGTGGCAGGGCTTCTTGGCTGTTTTCCAAAAGCTGAAGAAAATATACAAAGAGAGAGGGCTTTGTAACATTAAAATCATCTCTAAGTGGGAGAAAAGAGCTATATCTGGAGACCAGTAAGAAGCAAAGTGTTGGAAACTGTTCCTTCCAGAGCCTGCAGAACGCAGAAGGGCCCCAGAGGAAACGGCAGTGTGCTGTACTCCTGCTGTAGGCCTGGGGCTCCCAGCCTCACCAGACTTCCATCCTCGTGTCCCCATATGACAAATCAGCAGAACATCTTCATATTGCTTTTTGAAAGAAAAAAAAAACCTGAACACTTTTTATCTAACTAGGTCAGTAGGACTTCTTTGAAATCAATTTGAAATTCAGTTCAATTCTAAAAGAGGGTAGTGGTTGCTCTCAGTTCAGGGCAGACCCTTTTATTTTTCTGAATTTCTCTTCCATTAACCATGACTTTTCATAAGTGAATTCTCTCTGTTTTCACGTTTATGTTACCAGCCATTGGCTACTTCCTGGGCAGAGACAGCTGACTTTGGTAGTCCGCTTAAATACTAATTTTTCCAACCTTTAAACCAGGTCAGATTGTGATGCATCCTGCTCTCTCTGCCATTTGAAGAGATATTAGAAATTGCCTGAAGTTTTTAGTTTGATATAGTCCCATTCACTTATTTTTGCTTTAATTCCCTTGCATTTAATGTTAAATTCATAAAATTCTCTTAAAGACCAAGGTCCATATGTTTGGTACCTATGTTTTCTTCCATGTATTTTATTTTTTCAGGCCTTATATTTAGGTCTGTGATCCACTTTGAGTTAATTTTTGTGATAAACAGAAGTCTAGTTTCATTCTTTTGCATATGGCATTAAAATTTTTCTATTTATTGAAGAATCTTCCTTTTCTCCAATGTTTGTTTTTGGCTCCTGTGTCAAAAACTATTTGCCCATTTATATATAGGTTATTTCTGGACTCTCAGTTCTGTTCCATTGGGCTGTGTGTCTGTTTTTCTGCCAACATCATGCTGTTTTGCTTATAGTCGATTTGTAGTATAATTTGAAGTGAGGTTACGTGATACCTCCACGTTTGTTCTTTATCGCCAAAATTGATTTGGCTGTTCAGGTCTTTTGTGGTCCTATAAAAATCTGATGACTTCTTTTATTTCTTTAAAAAATGCCATTGTGATTTTGATAGGGATTGCATTAAATCTTTATGTTCCTTGGGTAATATCGCCATTTAAACTATGTTGATTCTTCCAATCCATGCTTCTGCACAGCAAAGAAATCATCCAAAAAAACAAAAAACAAAACAAAACAAAAAAACAACCAAAAAATCAAGCAACTGAATTGGAGAAGATATTTGCAAACAACACCTAAAATAAGGGGTTAATATCCAAAATATATAAAAAACTCATACACCTCAATAACAAAAAACCCCCAAACAATCCAATTGAAAAAGTAACAGAGGACCTGAACAGACACTTCTCTCAATAAGACAAACAAATGGCCAACAGGTATATGAAAATATGTTCAACTTCACTAGCAGTTAGGCAAATGCCAATCAAAACTACAATGAAATACCAACTCACATCTGTTAGAATTGGTTATTATCAACAAGACTATTAATAACATGTGTTGGAGCAGATGTGGGAAAAAAGAAACCCTCACACACTGCAGGTAGAAATATAAACTGGTACAGCCACTATAAAATGCAGTAGGAAGGTTCCTTAAAAAATTAAGAACAGAGTTATCATGTGATCCAACAACCTCTCTTCTCAGTGTCTACCCAAAAACTTTATTGGTAAAGATACATCTACCCCTATGTTCAATGTAGCATTGTAGCATTATTCATGGTGGACAAAAAATAGGAACAACCAGTGTCCTTAGATAGATGATTGGTTAAAGAAGATGTGGTGCATGTACACAATGGAATACTACTTAGCCATAAGAAATGATAAAAATATTGCCATTTTTGACAACATGGCTGGAGCCTGAGAATATCATGCTAAGTGAAATGTCAGACAGAGAAAGTCAAGGACCATATGATTTCACTCATATGTGGAATATAAAAGTGAAAACAACAAATGAACAAATAAGACAAATAAACAAATGAAACTTATATAAAACATTTTGGTGGTTTCCAGGAGGAAGGGGGTGAGAAGAAGTAGAAAAGTGTAAAGAAGTTCAAACATCTGGTCATGAAAGGAGACTTGACTTTGGGTGGCCAACACACAATGCCATATATAGTTGATGTGTTATAGACTTGTACACTTGAAACCTATATAATTTTATTAAACAATGCTACCCCAATAAATGTAATAAAATTAAAACAATAAAATAAAAGTGGAAAAAATTCCCTGGGCTTGCTGAATATTTTAGCTCCAAAGACTTTTTCTTTAACAATAGCCATATCTGTAAAGACAGAAAGCATAAATCTTTAAAATTAAAGAAGACTACATGCATATTTTAATAGTGTTTTGGTAAAACTCTGTAACTCATCTTCATTGTGTCTACATGACAGGCTCACCTTGAAAAGTAGTCCACAGACTTCCACTTTCATTTTGCCTGCTTGTTCATTAAAATTTAATCAGTTCTTAAAGTCAATTATTTTCTTTATATATACAAGACCATATCGCAAGGAAAGCTCCTTAACAAAGGCATTCTCCCATTTCTCACCAGACCTATTTTGAGGTGAATTGTCTTTTTTTATGACACACTTATTTTATTGTGATCTTCGCCCCAAATCCTTTCATCAAAGGAGAGGTGGCTACTTTCTCCTACTTTGTTTAGGCCTTTCCCAGAATTTTTCAGAGTGATTTTATTGTACTTGTACACATGCCTTTCTCACTAAACTTTGAATTGCAGAGAGGAGAGAAGGGCCATTCCTTGTTTGTTTTTATGGCCATGGCTTCTTGTCATGTTGTTGAATGAATTATTTGAATAACACTTATTTGTATTTACAAACAAAATTTGCCATTTAGTTTTGTGATGTTGGGCAAGATATTTAATCATATTAAACCCCTGTTTCCTCATTATAAACTAAAGAAAATAATACCTCTTAGTGTACCTCAAAAAGCTTGAGTGTTAAATAAAACAAAACATGGGGAAACACTTTGTAAATAGTAAAATATACAGATGTGAGTGGCATAAGATTTAAACCATCATGAAATAAACTCAAATTACCTATCTTTCTATTTATCTTTGCTTTGCCAGAAGAACACATTTTCAACTAAGGTATGCTAAAATTAAATATGAAAAGTTTAACTGGTATTATGTACTAATACATAATTTAAAAAATTTTGGTTAGAGTCCTAAAAGCAGGTAGATATATATTATGATTCTATTTATTTTAAATTGTGTGCATTTAGAGGAACATACGGAAAGATATTCAAAAGTGCCAGTGGGATTCCAGATGAGGTTTGCATTGACTTAAAGATATTTTTTTGATTGTTCTTTATAATTTTATAAATATGTAAATTTTTTTGTAAAAATATATAATATGTTAGATGGTGAAAGTGATACCATTGTAATTAAGTAGTTATTAATAATAGGAAAGGAGCAAAGGGAAGGCCAGAAATTATAGGTGTGTCACTTGGGCAGCTTCACCAGGAAGCTAAAGCTACACACTCCCCTGGTCCATTCCCTGCATATCTCTGGGGAAAGGGACAGGACAGGGAATACATGCCTGCCCAGTAAAATTGGGGTAACTTGGGAAAGGTACTTGCTGTCAGTCACACCTGAGAACAGGTCATTAACCAGATGGTCATGGCCACGGCAAGAGTGTAAAATTTGGGATATTTAATCCCCTAAACAAAGGAGTTTACTGTCTTTGTGCTTTTGTTCTCTTGGTTCTCTTGGGACTCATGTTGCAGGGGCCACGGTCTCTTACTCTCCTACATTTGTCCACATGGCCCACAACCATGTGCACCCGACACCCAATGGACTAATGAACTGCAACTGTCCTGATGCTGAACTGGACCTGGCTGCAACACGGAATGGAAACTCTGGACACTGGCTTTGCTTTTAGCTCGACTGAAACCCCAACTACACTTCTTCCAGGACTGGATTAAGGGAAATAGGACTTTGGAAACCCAGGGATATAATTTCACAAAAATAAAAATCACTCAATCCTCCTGTGTGAGTCTCAGAAAATTCTTTTTCGTAAGATATTGTAAGGACTCCACCCCCAGCACTCAGTGAGGAAAGGGTACCCCAGTTCCCCCAACAGCAAAAGTGCTATGGGAGAAAATAAAATAAGGCCAAGAATAAAGGTAAAGAGTGTGTGTCTTTGAGAAGGTAGAGTATAGTTGGTATTTTAAATTGATGCCTAGTCTTTACTATGGAGGAGATACCTTACTTTGAGCAGAGACCTGAAGAAGTGGCAAGCCAAGCAGATCTCTGGGGGGTTAGCTTTACAGACAGAAGGAACAGCAGGAGTAAATGCCCTGAAACAGGAGTATGCTGAACCTGTTCATTGAACAGCAAGGCAGCTAGTGTGGCTGGTACTCAGTGCGTAAGAAAGAGAATAAAAGGACATGAGATAGAGAAGTAATCAAGAATCCTAATAGACCAATATAAGGACTCATACTGAGATATGGAAAACCACTAAGGAGAAGTGATATGGCAGTGATAGAGGAAGGGCACGTAATAGAAAAAGTACCACAGTTATTTAATGATTACTCACCTTACTGGCTACAGATAAGAGGTTTTCTTACAGGTCTGGGAAACTGGAGAAAGTGCTGCAAGAACAGAAACATGGCTGTAAAAAGATGACATCTTAGAGCCCCGATGGATCGATCCATCACTCAGAAAAGAAAATTCATTTTGATAGCAGACCAAGACAGGACACACTTTGACTAGGTTGCTGTGCCTGGACCCTAACCGCCTCTGGGAGTTTGCCTCAAGAATGTTGACCATTCTCCAGTCCCAGGAACAGGCTCAGCTATTTTTAACATCATGGAAAATCATCTACTTTGTTATCAGACTTCAGAATCCTAGAAGGAGACGCATGGAACATGGACGATGTACCCTGCAGCCTTTAGCCTGCCTCCTTCCCCCTTGCATGCAGCCTTTCTTCCTTGCCCCTATACGATCAGCTGGCTGGTAGATGTTAGAGCAGAATTTTCAGGATGACCTGCTGCTCTCTCCATTCTGCGGAATTATTGGAATAAATGCTCACATCTGACTCAACCTTGTCTCTGTTTAATTTGGCTCAAGTGGTGACAGGCCTCCTTGGACCCGTTTCTTGTCTGATTTCAATAGCTTTTAGAAATGATCATTTATCATTTTTACAGTTATAGAAGAGTAAGATTCAAAAGAAAAAATTGTAGGAAATAAATTGTCTCCTTTTACTGCTTTCCCTTCTCACATTTTATTCATTCTTCAAAATTTTACATTGTACTTGATCACCTCACCACTTTATGAAAATGCTCTTGCAGAAATAGCAATGGTTATCTGGTTTCCAAATGCAATAGACACTTTTTAAAAACTCTTTCAACTTACCAGACACCCCTGAGCTGTGCAGAAATTTCCTCCTAAAACCTTTCCCTCTCTTGATCACAGGAGCATATCTGACTCCTTGTGTCTTTTTCTTCTCTGAATAACCATTCAATTGCCCTCTCTTTGGAAGTCTTTTTTCCTTGCTTATTTAAAAGATAATTTTCAGTAAAGAATAAAATAACGACTTCCATATAGTTATAAAAATGAACATATTTTAAAGATTTGCTCATTTAGAGAAAGAATCATGTATGTTATGACAGGTTCAAAGAGGCTTTAAAAACAGGTCCACTTATAGATATGGAAATAAATATTTAACTGGTAACAAGACTGGGTTTTCCACAGGGTAAAAAGGAAGGGAATTGAACCTCTAGTAGGTAAGATAGAATTTGCATGTCTATCAGTGATCTACAGTTTACAAAGTGTGATAAAATAGCTCAAAGGCAATGAAAGGTTACAATTAAGTGTTTCCTGGAAGACTGTGCTGTATGTAGACAAGTTTCTTTAAATTCTGTTCTTTTTTATTTCTCATTCTGAACATCCCCTCTGCTTGCCCATACTGAATTTTGATACATTGAAAAATAGCCCAGATTTATTTTAGAAGCACTTAGAGATTGGTGTGATGTCGTATCATATCAACTTTTTATGTTAATTTTAATTACAACAAATCCCACTTGATCATGATGTATGATCGTTTTAGTGTCTTGTTGAATTTGGTTTGCTATTATTTTGTTGAGACTTTTTGCATCTATGCTAATTAGGGACATTGGCCTGTAATTTTATTTTCTTGTAGTGTCCTTGCCTGGCTTTGGTTTCAGGCTAATGCTGGTCTCATGAAATAAGTTTGGAAGTATTCCCCTCTCTCTTATTTTTCACTAGAGTTTAAAAAGGATTGGTATCCTTTAAATGTTTAGTAAAATTCACCATTGAAGGAATTTGGTCCTAGATTTGTTGTTGCTGTTATCGGGAAGATTTTGATTACTGATTCAGTCTCCTTACTTGTAACAGGATTCATTCTGATTTTCTAATTATTCTGGATTCAGTCTTGGTAGATGGTATGTTTCTATAAGTTTATTAATTTCTTCTTAGATTTCCCAATTTGTTGGCATAAAATTGTTTATAGCTGCTGTTAGGGTTTAGCCTGTGAAGCAGGCTGTGAAAGAATTCACAACTAAAAAAAGAGATGCAGAGAGGAAATTTATTTTACTTTCCAAGAGAGGAAAGGGCCAGTGTATTTTTAGTCAATATGTTAGCTGGAAACCCCGATGGGGTTTGGGCAGCCTGTCATGGTATCGAATTCAACGGAGGCAGGGTTGAATCATATAAGGCATTTATTGAGACTACCGGCCAACCAAGAAGAGAGCATACGAGCATCCAAAACCTGTCTTCAAGAATGACCTGAGGGATAGGGTTATATAGGGAAATGGGGTAAACTGAGGCTGTGAATGGAATGCAGCTATTGTGCAGTCCCGGAGGTCTGCAGGCATCAGCTATCATTCTGGTCATCTGGCAATGTCTAGATAAGATGATATCCTGACTCCTGGTTGTTCTGGCCTGACCATGCCTGTTCATGGATACATTGTCCACCGCTGAATCACCTCTTTAATTGCTTTGTCTGGAATCAAGGGGGGTGTATGGGCATAAAGGCCTAGGACAAAAAAACTTAAGGAAAAAGAAACTTTAACCCCTATTCAGATGGGTATGTGTTCTATAATTTATGTGATATAATTATATTTCAGATTAGTTCAGGTGCTCAATCTTTGGACATTATAAGTTCCCCTATCAAATACAGAGTAGGGAAGAAAGAGTGGCTTGCACTTTTAAGCAGTTGCTGTTGCTGTTGCTAAATGACAAGGAAGGGAAGGGGATTGTGTTGAAGATGAGCAGATACCAGGGGCTGCCTTGAAAAGTTACAGTTTGTTTGCTTTCCAGGAGACAGCACAGCAGATGTCCTAGGGAGGTGTCTTATCAGTATTTTCCCCAAGTCTGTAAAACGAACTTAGAACAAAAGTTATGAAGAGTTTGAAAAGAGACTTGTTTGAAGAGGAGGTAGGGAAGGAAACAATTTACTAACTAGAGATTCCTGGGCGTGAATTATCCCTGAGTTGTGAATACAGCAGGGAGGAGGGGGATGCAAGAATGCAATCTTGACTGTAGCTTATCTTGTCCCGCAGTTTGAACAGAGGAGCCAAAAATCTTGGAGTTTAATTACCAGATGCTTTTCGTAAATTGTGGAAGGCCACAGCAAAGAAAATGAGAGGCCTTTTTCTGTCCTTACAGTTGCCTCTTATGAGCCTTTGCATTTCTGTGCTATCAGTTGTAATGACTCTTCTTTCATTTATAACTTTTTTGACAACTTTTTTTTCTTGGTAGGTCTTTTTAAAGATTTGTCTATTCTGTTTATCTCTTAAAAAAATAGGTCTTAGTTTTATTTATCATTTCTATTGTTATTTTAATCTCTATTGCATTTATTTCCACTCTGATTTTTGTATTTCCTTCCTTCTGTTAACTAAGGGCCTAGTTTGTTCTTTTTCTCATTTATTGAGGTGTAATATTAGGTTGCTTACTTGAGATATTTTTAGTTTTTAATGCACGCATTTATGACTATGAACTCCTCTTAGAGATGCTTTTGTAAGTTTTGATATGTTGTGTCTTCATTTTCATTTGTTGCAAGATATTTTTTGATTAACCTGTTGACTTCTTCTTTGACCCCCTGGTTGTTCAGTAGCATGTTGTTTAATCTCCACATATTTGTGAATTTTCCAGTTTTCTTCTATAATTGATTCTTGGTTTCATACCACTGTAGTCAGAAAAGAAAATTGATATGAATTTGTTATTGGTGGAAGTGGAGTCCTTAGGAAAATAATTTCCTGAGGCCCCCACAAGAGGATGGGGTTTTGTGGAAAGCTTTATTAATGATGTAAAATTGAGGGAGTTCCCCTCCATGGTCCCATCTCTGTCCATCCTGCCATGGAAAACTCTAATCTTGTTTTCAACAAGGCAAGAAATAAGGCCTCTGCCCAGAATTTCTGCTCCATATTAAAGTACAGTCCAATCCAGCATCTGGGTAGCTTAGCTAGTGTTCCCAGCTGCAGTCCATTGCATGTGGGGTCTGCACAGCCATGGGTCATGTGGCTGCTTAAGGCCATATGACCATGGAGAGAGGTCACTCGAATGAACAGGTGATTGTGGGTCATGGAACAAGAGAGCAAGAGGGAACAAGAGAGAGGGAAGTCTTTGGGGATTTTAACTTTCCAAGATTTCACTCTCTTGCAGTGGCTCCACCCTTCTAGCCCCTGATCTTTATCCCAGGGTAGACTGTTAGGCAAGTACCTTCCTTGTGTCACTCTGACTTCACTGCATATGTCCTATTCTTCCTCCAGTCCTCCAGACAATGCAGTATGGGGCTGGGGAAGGGGAGGGTGTTAATCCCCTTGGAAGGACAATGTCCCACTTCCCCGGGGTGTGAAGCTGTAGCTTCCTGGTGAGACAAACAGGCTCTGCTTCCCAGCTGAATATGCTCAAAAATGTCTGACTTTCCCTTTGTTCTTTTCCTCTAATTAATATTAATATACTAGCTAATTATGAAATAACCTCTTCAGTCTTCTTATTTAGCCTTGTTTTAAGGTCCAACATATATAGTCTATCTTGGAGAATGTTCTATGTGTGCTTGAGAAAAATATGTGCCCTGCTGCTGTTGACTGAAATGCTCTGTATGTGTCTGTTACGGCTATCTGGTCTAATGTACAACTGAAGTCCAATATGTCCTTATTGATTTTCTGTCTGGATGATCTTTCCATTGTTGAAAGTTGGACACTGAAAGTCCCCTACTGTTATTGTATTGCTGTTTATTTTTTTTCTTACACCTGTTAATTTTGCTTTGTATACTTAGGTGCTCCTATAGGGTGCATGTATATTTGCAAATGCATTCTTTTGATGAACTGATCCTTTTATCATTACATAATGACCTTTTTTCTCTTCTTTAACCTTTGGTTTAAAGTCTGTTTTGTCAAGTGAGAGTTATTGTAGAGATGCAAATATGGTTCAATATCCACAAATCAATTAATGTGACATATCACATTAAAAAATGAATGATAAAATCATATGGTCATCTCAATAAATGCAGAAGGATCTTATGACAAAATTAAATGTTCCTATATGTTCAAAACTCTCAATAAACTTGGTATAGTGGGAATGCACCTGAACACAATAAAGGCAGTATGAAACAAGCCCATGGCTAACATCATACTCAATGGTGTAAAACTGAAAAGTTTTCCTTTAAAATTAGGAGCAAGACAAGGATGTTCACTCTCACCACCTTGATTCAAAATAGTATTGGAAATCCTGACCAGAAGAATTAGGCAAGAAAAAGAAATAAAAATGCTCCAAATTGGAAAGGAAGAAGTAAAATTTCTCTCTTTGCTGAAGACATGATGTTAGATATTAAAAAACCCCCAAAATGCCATCAAAATACTGTAAGAATTCATGAAAAAATTCAGTAAGGTTGCAAAATATAAAGTTAATATTAAAAGTCCGTTGTGTTTCTGTATACCAACAACAAACTATCAGAAAAAAAAATTAAGAAAACAAACTCAGTTACAAGTACATCAAAAAGAATAAAATACATAGAAATAAATTTAACCAAGGGGCACAAAAATCTGTATACTGAAAACTATAAGACACTGATAAATGAAATGGAAAAAGACACAAATAAATGGAAAGATATTCCATGCTCATGCGTTAAAATAATTCATATTGTTAAAAAGTACATGCTAACTAAAGTGATCTATAAATTCAATCTAATCCATATCAAAATTTCTTTTTTTATATATCAAAATTTCAATAGCATTTTTCACAAAAATAGATAAACAATCCTAAAATGTACATGAAGCCACAAAAGACCCCAAATAGCCAAAGCAATATTTAGAAAGAACAAAGCTGGTGTGATCAAATTTCCTTATCTCAACCTGTATTACAAAGCTATAGTAATCAAAACAGTATGGCATTGGCATAAAAACAGACACATTAGTCAATGGCCCAGAATTGAGAATCTAGAAAAAAAACCTGTTGCATATATAGTGAATTAAATGAAAATAAAGAAGCCAAGAATATATAACAAGAAAAGATTTCTTCAATAAATATTGTTAGGAAAACTGTATAGTCACATGCAAAAGAATAAAGCTGGATTTCTCTTTCACTATGCACAAAAATCAACCAAAATGGATTAAAAACTTCAACGTAAAATCTGAATCTAAAACTCCTAGAAGAGAACATATGAACTAAGGTTCTTGTCACTGGTTTTTTTAATAGTTTTTGGATCTGACATCAAAAGCAGATGCAATAAAAGCAAAAATAATAAATGAAGCTACAACTAAATGAAAAGTTTCTGCACAGCAAAGGAAATAATTGAAAAATTGAAAAGGCAACTTATCGAAGCAGGTAAAATATTTGCAAACTACGTATCTGATAAGAGGTTAATATTCAAAACTTATCAGGAACTCATATAACTCAACAGCAAGAAAAACAAAAACAAGAACACCCCACCAATACTCTGGTTTTAAAAAATGGGCAAAGGATCTGAACCAGCATTTGTTTAAAGACACACAAAAGGCCAGCTGTACATGAGAAGGTGCTCAATATTACTAATCATCAGAAAAATTCAAATTAAAACCACAATTTGATATCACCTCACATGTGTTAGTATACCTGGTATCAAAATCCAAGAGATAACTAATGCTAGTGAAGATGCGCAGGAAAGGGAACCCTCGGGGACTATTGGTGGAAATGTAAATTGGTGCAGCCATGATGGAACACAGAATGGAGGCACTTCCATGAATTGAAAATAGAACTACCATATAACCCAGCAATCCCATATTTGGGTATATAGCCAAAGCAAACAAAATCATTTTTTCTAAGAGATACTTGTACTCTCATGATTATTACAGCATCATTAATAATAGTCAACATATGAAAACACCCTAAGTATCTGTTTACAGATGAATGTACAAATAAAGTGTAGTTTATATAACATGGAATATTATTCAGCCCATTTCCAACCACATGGTATAACCTAGAGGGCACTATATTGAGTGATATAAGCCAGACAGAGGGAGACAAATATTGCATTATATCACTTCTATGTAGAGTCCAAAAAAAAAGTTGAACTCAGACGAAGAGTAGAAAAGTGGTTGCCCAAGGATGGGAGCAATAGAAAGATGCTGGTAAAAGGGTCCAAACTTTCACTTGTAAGATTAATGAGGCCTAACGATCTAATGCAAAACATGATGACTATAGTTAATAACACTGTATTATATAATTGAAATCAGCTAACAGAATAGAATTTAAATGTTTTCACCAGAAAAAATAGGTAAATATATGAAGTCATGGAAGTGTTAATATGTATATGCATATAAAATCATGTTGTCCACTTCAAATATCTTTGAATATTGTCAATTATGACACACTAAAATTTAAAAACAAAAAAACCCACAAAAACTTATGGAGATAACACTACTAAACAGCAATGCATTCTTCAAAATTATTAAGATGTTAAAAAATAAATAAAAATAACCTGGTCAGCATGGCTCAGCAATTGAGCCTTGACCTATGATCCAGGAGATCACAGTTCAATTCCTCGTTAGGACACAAGCCTGGGTTTCAAACTATCCTCAGTAGGGGGCATGCAGGAGGCAGTTGATCAATGATTCTCTCATCATTGATGTTTTTATCTCTCTCTCTCCCTCTCCCTCACTTTCTCTCTCTGAAATCAATAAAGATACATTTTATAAAAATTAAGTGAAAATAAAATATCTGTAGTGAGAAACATATTTAAGAATTTGAATTATTATATAAGACAATACTTGTATTGCATTTTCTGCATTTTGAAACCCTATCACATTCCTTACCTAATTTAATGCTCATATAAACCCACCACCCTATAAGAATTTAGCATTTTGCAAATAACAAAGCCCATTTTACAAATAAATATGTTTGCTCAAAATATTAAGTGACTTACCCAAAGTTAGTGATATATTGAGGTCTAGAATAAAATCTTTTCACTTTTTGTATATTTCATTTCCCAATATTTCAAGAAATAAAGTTTAATTAGAGTTAGGCTGCAGATATTTTGAAAAATATTTTCATACTATTCTGATGTGGCTGGCAGCTATGCTTAAGAGCTACTTCTTACAAAGTCTTGAGGACTGAGAGGTCAGTATAGCCCTGTTGAGTGAATTATTTCTAAACATCCTGTTTATTCATGACCATATTTCATTCAGAAACCTAGAAAGATACACTGTAATTCAAAAGACAACTTTGTAGTTATTGGACTGAGAAACTTTAGTCCCTTGTGATGTAGCCATAACTGCCCTTCCATTTTATTTAAATAACTACAGGGACATCAGTATTTTCTTTATTCAAAAGTATACACTCTTGTAGTTGACGGGGAAAAAAATCCCTGTTCTGCATGTGACGTATAGCAGTGCAATTGTTTGTTTAAGGTGTGTGTGCAAGGGCCTAGTCTGCTTGTTTGCATTCTACAAGGCAGTACAAGTCTATATGGTAGTGGGGAAGGACACGTAACAAGAATAGAGCCACCTTTATTTACTAATCATTCACCTTGCTAAGTGTAGATAAGAAGTTTTCTTAGCGACCCCGGGAAACTGGAGGCTGAAATAAGGCTGTAAAAAGACAAGGTGCCTTGATGGTCCATCACTCAGGAAAGAAATACATTTGGAGAGCAGACCAAGGACAGGACACTCTTTAATCTGGTTGCTGTGCCCCCACCCTGACCCCCTCCCGGAGCTTGCCTCAGGAACACTGACCATTCTCTGGTCCCAGGAAAGGCCTGAGCTGTTTGTAACATCATAGATTAGTCACCTTGTTATTGGACTTTGAGCTCCTGAAGGCTGAACTGCAGACCTCCCCTCCCCTTTCCCTGTTACACTCGAAGCTCGCAGCTGCATGTAGTTATTTCTTCCCTCACTGGTATACAATCAGCCAACTAGCAAGGGGAGTCAGAGCAGAGTTTCCAGGGTGACCGAGTGCTCTCCCCATACTGCTGGCGTTATTGGAATAAACGTTCACATGTGATTCAACCTTGTCTCTGCTTAATTCGGCTCAAGTAGTGACAGGCAGCCAAGGACCCTGGTGTCTGCTTTCATATACACATATCAAAATGATACTGCTTAATTTTTTTGGATCATGTGTATTTTTAATAGTTTCTGTCAATGCAGTAGTCTACAGATGGTAGCCATTAGTCCTATAAATCAATTTATATAAACAATATTTAAATAAGACCAATGCCATAAATAGAAACCTCTCACATATGTAGTAAGCACATAGAAGTAATTTTCATTTTGTTTTCTGTCTCTCCGAATAACAGCCATACACAGGGTACATGCTCCTTCCTTCATCATTTCAATTTAGTTTATTGATCTTGAAATTTTGTTGTCTATTATTATAGATTAGAGGAAACTTTTTTTTTTAAGTATATCTTTATTGATTTCAGAGAGAGGAAGGGAGAGGGAGAGAGAGATAGAAACATCAATGATGAGAGAGTCATTGATTGGCTGCCTCCTGTAGGCGCCCGACTGGGGACTGAGCCCGCAGCCCGGGCATGCGCCCTGACTGGGAATCAAACCAAGATTCCTGGATCCCAGGTCGATGCTCAATTGCTGAGCCACGCTGGCCGGGCAAGGAAGCTTTTAAATAATATCTTAGCATACACAAATAAGAGACATGACCTGCGTCCAGTTGCTGTTAGTATGTTGTGTGCATACACACAGTTGTTTTGTTTTATTTTTAACAATGTAAGAATACACTATGTTCAATATTTAAAATCATATTTCCCTTTCTTATTCCCTAGGCCTGTAAAGTTATAATCACTCTTTTTTAAAATGGTTCTATTTGGATGTGTTGCCCTTCTTCTGAGAAGTCATAATATACTAAAATTGCATGAGTAAAGCTAGAAAAATGCCACAACCCTGGATAGCCTCCTGTCCTGTGATCTAAAATGTGACAGCTTGCTGTCTGTTTAACCTTAGGCCAAAGCTGTCATTTGCACTATCTGGGCCATCACATTTCCTCTGGCTAGCACTCTGCCTTATGTGTGCTAGGGGCTTCTGTTAACGCTTGGAGCATACATTCTCTGTACACGGAACTGGATTTTCTGTCATCTATTTGGGGGTTAAATGTACTGTATGTCTTGTTACTTTTATCTTTGACATCACAATATTCTAAATCTAAAATGAAAAACCTCTCAGCCTTGTCATGTGTGAGGTCTAATTATTCAGAATCCACTGTAATTAGATACGGATGCTGCTATTGATATAAACATTGTAAATTCCAGAAAATGTTAAGGCCAGGTCACAAAATAATAAATTCAAGAGAATTCAAGGTCAATAAAAAATTCACATCTTTATTAATTGTATTGTTCTTTGGAACTAAAGAAGCTTCTCATCGATTTACGTTGCTAAAATTATACTTTGGGCTTGATGTTTGTACAATGGCTGGAGTGAGTTACATGAAGCACCGTGCATTTGGCAAAGCACATTCATCAAGGCCTTTGTCCTGAATTGCCTTTAGCACTCTCACTCTCAGAGCAAATAAATGGGAGCACAGTGAAGGCAAGCGATGGCTAAGGACCAGGATTCCCATTCCAGACTCTCCCCCTCAAAGTTAGAGGGAAAGAGGGATTTGAGTAAGGGGTCCAAACGAAGACACATTTCTTCAAGAGGAAAGTGTGACTTTTGAACTCGATGATCATAAGTCCTCTTCAGGTTTGTGAGTCTATGTTTCTATAATTATCTCAAGAATTATTTTAAGTAAATTGTGATGAGTTACAGTTAATACACAGCCATCTGCAACATTAAATCTTCCCCCTCAATGGGGGTGGGTGAGTTACCCAAAGGTGTTTATTTTAGGGGAGAAGGGAGGTGTGGCAGAAATTGAAAACTCTTCTATCTGTTCTCCAGGCATAGCTTCTCAAACTTAACCAGCTCATTGAGATACAGCACCAGATTTTACTTGGTGCCAAATCAGGCTTTTGGTACAACGTTGGCTAACTAGTATTCCTTAGGTTTGAATAAAGTCAGAGGCCTATGTAACTACCTGACTTGTTGATATTTAGTAACCAAATTACTAGGAGGTGATTTTTCCTAAGAGTGAAAGCTGCTTTTATTTGCTATTACTTAATGGGTGCTGTTATAGGCCAGCCACTGTTCTAAATATTTTACAGGGGTAAACTCATTTAATCTTCATGACAACCTAGTGGGATGGATACTATTACTATTCCCATTTTACATATGAGAAAATTGAGGCTCAGGTAACTTTCCCAAGATTACCAAGGTAGAAGTGGCAGAGCCAGGAGTTACCTGCGGGTTCATTGCTGGAGTTTTAACCCCTGACAGGCAGAGGGTCTGAAGTCCTTTCTCTGGCCCACATCTGGCGGTCGGTGCAGATCATTTCCCTGGAAGTGCCTATTTTTTGCCTGGCTATTGCCTGTCACATAGAGCAGAAGGCACGCTTGCAGGGAGGCTTTCTTCCAGAAACAGCAGTTTCTCATCCACAAAGAAGAAGCACCAGTTTACTCCTGGCCATGGAGAAGAGAAAACGTGCGTCTTAGCCTCTGCTACTGACGGGGAAAGATAACCCACTGGCCAAAAATAACTTGGAGCGCTTTCGGTGGTGGACGCTTCACTGCCATTAGTTTGGAGCTCTCCGAGCTCCTTGGGTAATGTCTTTACCCTCGGGACTCTCCTTTCCTCACCCTCAGGGAGAGCTCAGCTGCCTAAGCCCCTGGGAAAGAATAAGCCTGCACAGCAGGTAGAGCAGGAGGCCCCAGAGCTGCCCACCAACTTGCCCCAGGTGCGGACTCCTCGTGGCCCACTCTCAGGCACGCGTCTTGGGCACCATCTCATTTGTTCTGGCCTTGACTCAATCTACTGCCCTCTCTTCCTATCTTACCTAAAGTGCCTACATCTCAATTCTACTTTAGGTTCTAATAGTAAATCTCTGTTCTGTTAAAAATAATACTTATTGAGAACTCACTGTGTGTATCAAGCCCTGTCTACCTGCTAGGGATACAGAGATGAAAAAATAAAGACAAGCCCTTGGTAAATTTATAGTACAGGATCTTACCTCCAGTCCACCACAGTTTTCAGGCATCTACTATTTGGTGACATTGAGGACAAAAATATGACAATATGACAGTGACTATTAAATTTTTTATTGAAGCTTTACTATGAGCTAGATATTCTTATGAAAGTTTGGAAAATTTATCTTAATGTATCCTCATCATGGTCAAATAAAAAAGTTGAATTACCCTTATTTTATAAATGAAGAAACTTGGGAATAGTTAAACTTGGGAAGATTGGATAATTTGTCCATGATCACACAGCGTAAACTTCTAATCACGAAGGAAAATAATTGCCAGGGCAAGGGGAGGTCATTTTTTTAATTTTATAATAACCTAGAAACCAAGATTAAGTTCTTAAGCCAGCTCTCACTCTGGAAATTGCAAAGGACTGCTTTGAAGAGGTAGAGATACAGCGTAACAGTGTTTCAGCTGAGTGAGGAGTTCGGGAGCCTTAAGAATCATGACAGGGCTAGAGAGCAGACAACATGGATGGACTTGGGAATGTGCTAAGCGGGATAAGTCAGGCAGAAAACATCAGGAACCATAATCATATATGGCATATAAAATGGAAGCAAAATATGAACAA